>NC_061118.1:24159670-24280936 GCF_002878395.1 Capsicum annuum | reverse complement strand
ACAATATTGGAATTACAAGATGACAATTCTACTGACACATATACATATACAAGAAGGAGACTGAATACATCAACCACTACTACTGTCTATGAATCTTCTACTAGTATTCCCTGTACATAAACGGGTCATGACTCCCAACCATCACACTCAATATGGCTGACAGAAGAAGGTACAGTGCCTCTGAACTAAAACAACCAATACAAGACCTTGAACTATAAGGACTCCTTTACCTGTTTACCAGATACTGCAACTGAATAGAATAGTAGATGGGGGTCAGCACAAAGAGAATGTACTGAGAATGTGGGGGTGCATGCAACACTTTAAATAACATCATCAATTTTATGAAAACATGTATACAGACAATGATGACTCACTTGGCTTGAGTTATATCAAATCATACTCTTCATACTTTCATAATAAATAGTTCAAATGGTAAAATCTCATAATCCATGTAAATCGTCAAAAATCATAAATTATGATAAATCGTTATAAATTATCATATCGTCAAAATTCATCATAGGTAATCATAATTTATCATAATATCTCAACTCTTTGACTGAAATCTCGGAGTGACTTGGTAATTCAAGAAACATGACTTTTATGGATAGGGGAGTTTCCTATAACTGACAACCCCACATGAGCTACGTGGAATACCAACGTTTGAAACCCTCGTTGGCGGGAGCGTCATACTCTTTGCCAGGGAGTACGACCTTAAAACTGTAATAATCACAATTGGGCTCTCTGGCCAATAATATCATCATCAAACAACCCTACGGTGGCACATAGGTTTGGAAAAATACCAAATTTCCCTCTCGATGCTAAGTACTACTCCCCGACAACCTCAGAACGCGTTAGGAGATCCACCATCATTATCACAAGGGTCTATCATAAAGACCAAAACAAATATCTCAATTTATAATTCATCAAAAATTTGTGGATTCCTAACCCCAACTTCGACTTAAAAAATTTAAATCTTTTTCAACATCAACAAGGTATCAATGCATTGAACCATAACCGACT
Organism: Capsicum annuum; assembly: GCF_002878395.1. NCBI lineage: Eukaryota > Viridiplantae > Streptophyta > Magnoliopsida > Solanales > Solanaceae > Capsicum > Capsicum annuum. The sequence continues at coordinate 24,279,916 of NC_061118.1, read as the reverse complement.
CGATATTTGAACAAGGATATGAAGACTCAATACGTAATATTTTCAACAATTCAACTCAACAAAATCATCCGAAAAAAAAAAAACCAAAATTCATCTCAACATCTATATCAAAATCAATCTTTCTCATAGTCAAAATCATCTCGACTCTGCGAGTTCAAGATCAATGTACTCAAATGATTATTCTTTCAATTCGACAATTAAATCATGACAACAGCTTTTAAAAAGCACTTGAGACCTTCAATTCATAATAAGAATACATATCCCGTAGTACAACTCAAATCATGACTTTTATCTCAAAAGCCTTTAGAAATATCAATTCATTGTAGTAGTATGCAATTCATAGCATAAATTCTCAATTTAAGAAGTAGAGTAATGAAGTAATCATGTATATCCATATTGGAAAAAAAATTCAAAGTCTTATAAATCCTTCATGAAGTAATTTGAGTGTATACCCATTTTCGAATATAATGAAATTTCAATAATAGAACTCAACCTTTTTAAATGTCAAAATTTAACAATTTATCAAGTCATGACAACATCAATATTTTTTAGAAAATATCAAGACTCATGGTAACGTCTCAAATATTATATCTCAATATGCTCAATGATTGAATTTCATCATAAAGAAGCTTTAAGCTTATCATAAATCTCAAAATCATTCCAAAATACCATTTCAAAATATATCTCGAAATCATTCAAAATGAAAATATGAAATTTACAATTATAGATATCAAGACATCTCATGTCTCAAATATATATTCAATAATTCAAATCGTCATTGGGAAGCATAAATCTTGACACATATCTCAAAATATTATTCCAAAATACAATCTCGACATACGTCCCAAAATCATTCAAAATACCACCTCGTGGTAAAAGTGTGTAATTCGCAATGATAGTTTGCTCTTGTTCAAAACCCCACATACCTTGAAATTGACTTCTTGATTATGGAATCCTATTCAGAAAAATAATGGGAGCTCCTTGAAGGTCTTGAAATGAGGAGTTCGTTTATCGGATTAATTTTGGATTTCTACGGTGAAATTGAAAGGTATTTGAAGGTGAAATTTGCCCAGGTTTTCATTATCCCAAATGTTTCATGGAGAAAATGAATTTTGAAGGATCAATTATGGATTAAATGGATAAATTTTCGTCCAAGAGGGGGTGTGAAATGACCAAATTACCCTTAAAAAATAAATAATGTCAAATCTGTCCTTTGGTGGACTATTTTGATAGGCTGAAGTAGATCGACCATAATGTTTTACTTCGACAACCAAATTGGATGAAACTAATTTCATTAGAAAGAGGTCTCTTAGAGCTTTCCGTTGATATATAGTAGCTCACCCAAATCATTATGGACAAGGAGTTATGGTCGTTTGAAGTTGACCCTGAAATTCGCCTGGCTGCAGTAATTTTTAATTTCCTGCACGTTTTACTATTCACAGTTCGATCAGAATGGTCTTAACTCATCACTCGAGTGTCCGTTTTCGATGATATACATATCGTTAGAAATATTATTCGATACTCTACGCAATGGTAGGTCAACGTCTTATACTACACAGAAAATTTATGGATCTCTCTAAAGCGTAGAACTCGATACGTTTCTCACGAAATCATTACGAAGAAAATTTTCTGGGGTATTACATTATCTCCCCCTTGGAAACATTCATCCTCAAATGTCGCTTGATAGGATAAAAGTACTGATCAACTGACCTTCTTAAGGGATGTGAACATCTGAGACATATCAGTACGATTGGAATTACAGTTTCTTCGTCCTCATACTGAACATGCATATCTGACGCATAAATATCTAGCTGAACTAACTCTGGAATGTATGAATACATATGCAACAATATCCAATTCAAGGCTCGTAATGAGAACTTGAGCATGAACTAGATGTGTTTAAAACACAAAAGCTTTAAGAAGTCATGGGGTATCTCCCCCTTGGGACTCTATGTTCCTCTACAACACTTATTTCACAGGGTCACTAAGACTGTGCACGGGGCACCTATGAATTAGCTCATATGCATGATGCACGAATAGAGTTATACTCATAACTACTGAGATGCTCCATATGGAAATGATTTCATTCCTAAGATCCTTGGATAACATGATGAAATGATAAATGAGAAGGTATACTATACGATTTTGATTGACTGAGCTGGAATACTTGGAAAACAAAGATCGTTTAGTAGAAGTTTACGAATTAAAGAATAACTAGCTTCCAGAATCTGAAACATGTACACCACAATCCCTCAAGATAACCACTTAAAACTTCAACTAATCACAATATACATGAAAGCTTAATCTCAATGTTACTTCACATTACCACTTAGCTCAAAATAAGCATACACCATCTAGAGCTTCAACACTTTCATCTCAACTTCGGAATTTCAATCTTAGAGTCTAACGCTCAACTCAAATTTTTCTCATCCTTAACGGACCACACTACCTCTGTCTTCGCTTATTAAAATCACGCTTGTAAACTTATATTTCTAAACCATAAGAATCACAATCACATCTAAGAAGCTCAACCATTACATTCATACACTAATCCTCAAAATTAAAGCAGACCCATAATATCTTGGGTGAACTTTCTCATCATAAACATAACATCAAACTTAATCACGAATCAACCAAACTTAGGCTCTTATATCCACTATTCAAGCCTACTAGATCACTTCCTAACAACTAATACCATTAATCAAGAAATTGTCACAGTCACCTTCACGATCACCAATCATTCAAACTTAACTTTTAGCACACAATATAACTTAAAATTTTTCGTACGAAATTTCCACTTAGAAACTATAAAACAATCCTCAACCAATGCTAGCCCATTTAAACTTCATAACAATAATAATTGGTCATAATCATATACCTTATCTTATTCATAATTCATTAACACATCCTTCTTTCACCCGTCACTACTATCTATCCTTCATACATAATTTAACTTAGTTCATAGCTCTCTACACCTTAACTTAACTTCCTCTTGCAACCCGGCAATGGCATAATTTAACAACACTCACCCACCGAGTACTTTTATTACTAACCTATACTCTCTGGCATACAAATACCATCAACACCCATTTTATATCTCGAACAAACTACATCACAAAATTGACACACAAGGATATATCACTCCCTATTACATAGATGTTATTAGATCTTGATAGACATTCACAATAATATAAATACATTTATAACACTCCCCCTTGAATGTCTAGATAGATAAGTTAAACCTTACTAGAAAAAACCCAGTAGGAAAAAAAATTTAGTGAGGGAAAAAGAGTACACATCTCTAACAATACGCATATCGACTGCCTCATTAAAAACCTTACAAGGAAAAACCAGTGGGAAAAAACCTCGTAAGGAAAAAAGAGTACAACGCGTATTAACTCCCCCTAATGAGAACATCCTTAAACCTTTGCATCCCGATCTTTTGCACCATCTTCTTAAAAGTTGTAATTGGAGAAGACTTGGTGAATAAATCAGCCATATTTTACTTGAACGAATCTGTTGCACGTTGATATCACCATTATTTTATAGCTCATGTATGTAGAAAAGCTTTGATAAAGTGTGCTTCGTTCTATCTCATTTTATGAATCCTCCATTAATATGTGCTATGCATGATGCATTATCTCAGTATAAAATTGTGGATAGATTGCCACATTTTATGCCATATTTTTCTCGAATGATATGTATCATAGATCTCAACCATACTTATTTTCGGCTTGCTTCATGAATGGCTATTATCTCAGCATGGTTCGATAAAGTGGCTAGATACACTATTTTGTATATCTCCAAGATATGACAGTATCCCCACATGTGAACATATAGCTTATTTGAGATCGAGCTTTATACGAGTTAGATAAGTACCCAACATCAGCATAACCACCAAGATCGGGACTATAATCTTTAAAATAAATAAGCTCATATATTTGATCTTATTTTGATGTCTCCTCATAGAAGTAGAACTATACCTTTCTACCAAATTGAGCAAAAGGCTATATCCGGTCTTGTAGTATTTTACAAGATACATTGGTACACCAATTGAACTAAGATATGGTAATTCAGGACCAATCCAATTTGGTATGTTTCACATTTCAGCAAATAATCTTATTGATTTTGAATACTCTCCAAGAGTTTCAATGATTTTCAAACCATCAATTTATCCCTCATAAGGATAATAAATAAGTTTTCCAAAAAACTTTATATGCTTAAGGCATTTTGAATCCTTTAGGGATTTTCATATGAATTTTTGTCAAGTGACAATATCAATATGTGTGACATCTTCAAGTATCTGGACTGCAAATTAAATAAGTTTTATGCTTACCAAGATGCATCCTTTCACGTCACTTGATAAATCTTTCTACGTCAGCATACTTAAATTAACGTAGAATTCAGATCCTCATAATCTTTTACAATATTGCGCCAATATTGTATCAAAGATATCATCGATAATTTCTTATTTTGTATCGGTTCACAATGAGACATAATATTTTGAGATCTCATCACTTCATTATTTTGAGGTACCTAAGCCTCTCATAAGGTTTCATGAAGTGTTATGTCGTAGGCTCTTCAAGAGAACATTGCCTTCTTATCATGATTATTTTCTCCTTATCCTTTTCAAGGATTATTTCATTTGGAACCAATTGGTCTATCATGATTAACGCATGCATAGACTTTATCCTTTAAGGACACAAAATAGGAGCACTTGCAGCTAAATATGAGATTCTTTCGGTATTTAACTTGAATTATCTTTTGAATGAGGATCTGATGATAATTCCTAACATATTTCATAACTGCTTATAATGTTCCCCTTATGTTAGGAAAAATAACATACATCCTCCATCTTCTTTGAGAAATCCATCTTTGTGCATCATGGTATATTTATTAATCATATACCGCACATCAAAATTATTAGATGAAATAGTTGGTTTCTGACCTTGAACCAATTGAGAGGGAAGAAATAATGATAATATATAAGTCTAATACATACAAGTGCTATTGTACGCAATATATCATATTTCATACCAATACATGAAACTTTGTTCTCACTAGTAATGGTTCAGCTATTTATGGAAGACATTCAATGCTAAACCATCATCATCAAGATGAATCATCCTAATTACACAATTTGAAAATTATGTTCAATTTATATTGAACAAGTGACTTTATGAATGTCAAACGTAGGTTGACCATGAATGTACATGTGATCATCTTATTGATGTATCTTTTCAACATATCACATGATAGGTGAAAGAGCCTTTATTCACGTTTTATTCTTTTCAGATTTTGAGGGATCCAATCCCAAAATTAGTTGGTCCAACCAACTTATCATAGGAACAATCAACATTAAAGTTCATGAAGAATTTTCTAATTCTTTAATATATGTTCAATACTCAGTATGCATATTTTTGAGATATCGCAATCGTTCATGTCAACTTATGAACTTTTAATCTAGTAAACTCTAAGTTTTCCATATACGTGTTTTTTCTTTAGTAAATTTTAGATTTACTATTATAGGAATAAATTTCAGATTTACTACTTCAAAAGTAGATTTCAAAATAACTTTTCTCAATTATTCAACCTCTTTCGGAGGTGAGTTGTGATACCATCACAATCAAGTATACGTTTGCATTAATAAGCTTTCCATTTCCCTGGAATGGAATATAATCATGCCTTAAGTGTATCAAATCATGATAGCTTATAACCTCTTTCATGATATTGCTACTTCAGGAGCAAATCAAGGCATACATATGATGTAAAGAATTTTTCTCTAACATGTCTTATGATCATAATATGCGTGTAAAAATATCATCACTTTTGATGATCACTATCGTATTGTCCCTTTACGCTTATATTCGTTCATTCAATTACTTGTCTTCTTTCAGACATATTATGCGTTGTTACCACATACACCTCAAGAATGAAGTAAGTTGTCATATTTCAGACTTATCATATATTGCTACCATATTCACTTTATGGAATGGAGCATATTCAATGGGTTGGATTTCATGACTTTTCACTAAATACCCATTATTTTTCCTTAACCATAATAATATCATCAGTATGGTCTATTGAGATTCAAACTCAATATCTTATCCATATAAAGGCATCTTAGACATATATTGATGGGACTTGAACCCAACATCTTATCATCATGATACATCGGGACTCTAACTCGAATCTGATGTCTTACTCTTTATGCGATGAAATTAAATTCACTGTCTTATCATTAATCAATAGTATATTCGGTTAAATATATATTTAAAAAGTTAATTATACAATAACGTAAAATAAATAAGCTTTTAGCAAGTTTGTCCAAAATTACTTCTAATGATTAACAAATTAATCATTGTTGAAAACATGAAATATTATTTACAACCTGACTGTTAAAGTGTAAAAGCAATTTAAAAATTATTAAAATAATAACAACAATGTCGGTATGTAATTCTGGGCCATTCTTATCGTTAGTTTATTATTGCCATAGTCATAAGATGTTATTGCCATATTCATAAATTTTGTGTTTCAATATTATACTTACCTGGGAATGGTCTGACCATTATTATCATCCTTTGCCTCAAGGTTTTCTGCGAATGACTTGTTGGTTTTCACAAAAATAATTTTACTAAATTGGCTAGAGACTCGTACTGATAATGTGTTATAGAATAATAAGGAATAAGAAGAAGAGTAGAGAGAATAGAGAAAATAATTCTTATTTCTTCTCTTGAGGGGGATGAAAGATCATCTTGATTGTGAATACAATGAATAAAAATCCCTTTATTTATAGGGGAAAATACTCCTAGTTTTTGACTAAAAGTCAAATACTTTAAATCCTGATAGATATCAACTAGATCTTATTAGATCTTGATAGACATTCACTATAATGTAAATACATTTATAACATTAGCAACTTATATACCCAAAAGTATTGGCATAAATAGCCAAAGACTAAATATCTTTTATCGCTTATTTATAGGATTAAAAATAGAGAAATTATTAATTAGATAAGTGATTCCTCTCTCTGTAACCTCCTATCTCCCTCTCCCTGCCCCACCCTGCCCTCTCTGTCTCTCTACACAACCTCTCTTTCTTTCATCTTTAATTTATTTACATTATTTATTTATACACAGAGCCGTCAATATTGGTCAGGCCTGTTGGGCCGGGCTAACTCATCTTGTAATTTGATGGAATTGGACTTTAGTTTTTGCAGCCTATTTAAGAACAGAGATTTTTAGCTCTGCCCAGATAAGTCCGTGGCCCGTGAGACTTGAGCAATGTGGGTTGAGCTAGCCCGTAGGCCAGTCTGTAAGTCAAATACATGCGACTATTTAGATTGCTTATTAATATTCTTATTTGGTTCGAATGATATCATGTCAAAAGTTATTTAATTTTGCTATTAGGAGTATTTTTTGGGGTGTTGGAGACTTGATTAACAAGTATGAACACTATGTAATATTATCTGGTAATATTTATGTTTATTAATATTGCCTGCAACCCACAAAATAATGGTGTGAGCTTTGTATTTTTTGGCCTATAGTTTTGATGGTCCAGCCCGGCCTGACCCGTCAAACTCAAAGCCATTGTGGACCAGCCCGCGTGGGCTGGACCAACCCGTATTGACAGCTCTATACAAATAAACTCTCTCTCTCTCTCATCTTTTATTTTTTTATTTAATTTTGCATATTCAAATACAAATAAATATATATCAAGTAATCAATGTATACCGAAATTAAATGTATCAAACAAAATTAAATTCATTAAAATTGAAACCTAAGTCAAATGTACTTAGTAAATTTACTTTATATAGGGTATTAACAAGTCCATTATATTTAGGTATATACATGAATCATGTGTAAAAATTATCTATGTTAAATTCAAATGTATACATATAGTTTTTGCATACAACAATGTATTTTTTATATTTACTTAAAAGAAAATAAACCACATGTATAGCACCAATTTATCTACATCAAATTGAATACATACATACGTTTTATAATTCGTATGTGTTTAACCCAATTGTGTTTTCACTTCTTTTCTTAATTCTCACATCTACAGTTATTTCCACAAGTATACTAAAACTTGCTCGTTTTTTGTTCAAATTTTAAAATATGCAAGAAAACATACATTTTGCTTCACTTTATGTTGATTTTGTCAGACAAGATCTTATACGTCATGAAATTGACATTTTAAATAAAGAAATTTCAAAATCAAAATCATTAACCAAAATTTCAGCGATTTTTTTTTAGAGAAATACTCTTACTCATCAATTTACAAGGAAAATTACATAAGAAATGCTCTAAATTATTGCTCAAAATGTGTCCAAATCGCACTAAAACAATTTTGCATGTAACCCTATATTCTTATTCTCTTTTTGTAAAATATGGCAAATAAAGATACAAAGTGTGATGAGGAACTCCATTAAAAAACATCATAACATAAAATGGAGGGAATATAGGGACAAAAAGTTAAACAAATATTTAAGAAAGAGGAGAAATACCAATATAGATTTGAATAGGAGAGAGAAATTTAAATTTTTTTCTAGAAAGAGGAAAAAAGATATAGGAGAAAGATTAAAAATATTTAAGGAAGAAAGAGCAAAAATGAAAGAGGAAAAGACATATATGTATATATCAAAGAGGGGAGAGAGAAAAATTGAAATATATTTTTAAGGAAGGGAGAGTAAATGAATTTGGCTACTAATATGGCCGAAAACATTAGATATGGCCATTTAAAACCAATTTTTGAATATTTGGCTACAACATGCCAATTTGAATCCTTAGTGGATATATGGTGCCAATTTTTCATTACTTCTTAAGATACAAGTCAAATTGCCTCCGGACCTTTGGATGGGATACGTATGATGATTCAGGTGCTTGATGACTCCTTAGTGCTATTAAAAGATGCCACATGAATGAAGATTATCATTAAGGAGGGTCAAAGGACTTTTACGAGGTCGAAGGAGTGTAAAACGGGGCTCGAAAGCCCTTGGAAGGAACGTGATCCCAAGGCGCTTTGGATCCGCTGTAGAATTTCAAGAGCGGATCAAAACAGCCCCTAGTAGGTCTTTTCTTGCATTTTGTGTCACTTTTGGGCCTTAATGTAATAAGCTTAGTCTTGGATTATAAATATATGATTTTAGGGCTTTCTTCGTTAGCTTGTTTTTTATTATGATGATGATATTATGAAACTCTATTGGGAGTGTTGAGTGCTTGGAAAAGCCAATGTTGAACTTTGTTTAGAAACGTTAGTTGTAAGGGAGATTCAACTCCCTTTGCGGTCACGTAAGAGCTAGGTGCTCGTAGGTATCAATAAGGGAGGTCTTTGGATTTGATATACCCTTTGGTTGCCCTTTTGTTATCTTCTTGTGTCTATCTTTCTATCACCTATCCTTTTATCTGTGTACTTTTTGTATCTTTAATTTCGTCGATTCATTAGTGTTTGTGTTCAATTCTTGTCTTCATAGATTACTCACGTATTATTTGGTATCAGATCCAAGCTTAGGATCATTTCCATGATTTTAGTCTTGGGTCTGTTATCTTAAAAATCAACAAAAAAGAAGTGTCAAAAATCAAAAATCCCAAAAAAGTCACTATTCATGTTTTTGTTCTTAGGTCAAGTTTTGAGTCTTTCAATTTGTATTTTTCTTGTGTTTCTAGTGTTAGATTTGTGTTCTCTAACACTATACGAGTCTATAAATCAAATTTGAGCCAAATCGGAGCTTATTTGAGTGTTCTATCCTCGTTGGAAGCTTGGATTAAAGAAGTTTGATGTGAATTGAAAATCTGGAATTTTGTTGTTAATTTGAGAAAAATTATTCTTGGAATGTGTTTAGAAGATTGAAAATATCCTTGGTTCAAAATTTCGTCGCATTTCGATCAACGATTTAAGAGATAGAGGTTTTTGAAGTTTTGGTGTTCTTGAGTGTTCTTGGAGAAATTCAAATCTTCAAGATGAATTGTTGGAAAAAGGTAATTATTTGATTCTCAAAAGTAAAGAAAAAATTGTACAAAAGTGTTTGTACAAAAATATTTTGAAGGCCCTAAAGAATATTCCTAGAGAGAAGCAAGGGAGGCCCATATTTAGGCAAAGCTCAGCTTAAATTCCAGCCTTGCTGCCTTGGCCTGCGCTACGTTTGCTTCAGCAGATTGGCCATAGGTAAGGAGCAAACTACACTGGTTTGATCTGTGTTGCATCTGCTTTAGCAGATTGGAAGCAGATTGGCCACAGATCAAGGGCAGATTGGTCCAGCGTCCAACATGCTCTCCATATATGCCAAAGGTGCGGCGACACTTCAAGGAAGCCCTCTTGAACACACCACCAACCTATTTTGAACACATCTAAAAGCCTTTCCAACACCAAATTCAAGTTCTTAAATGAATATCGACACTTTTCCAACACAAAATTCAAGTTCCCAAATGAATATCAACACTTTTGCAACACAAATTCAAGCCTCAAAACTCATCTCAACACTTTAAAAACTCAATTGCTCAATGTTTAATCCTATGTTTCAATTTCTTGATTCCTAATCTCTTCTTTTGATTCTTAAACTACTCATCAACTAGTAATTCATCTACTAAGTTGATTGATTAGTTCTTGAGTTCGAATTCTTTCATCGTTTTATTGTTTTAGAGCTTTTCTAGTTTTTATTTCAGTGTACCTTTTGATTTAAGTCCATAAAGTAGATTTTTTTATTTCTTTGAGTTGATCAAACAAGAATCCACTTCGACTGCAAAGTATAAATTGACACCTTATTGTCCACCGAAGTATAAGCAACTTTCAACATTCGTCGCTCCAATTGTGAGGATCACAAAGGTGAGATTATTACGAGTGTTAGTGAGGAGCTTTACTACTAATATTGTTTGTTTATTTTGAAGGTACAAGGTGATATAAGGAATCATGTCTTTGATAGCCTAAAAAAATTATGACTATGACATAGGAAACTATGATTGTGGTAAAAATAGTTATGGCTACGAAGAAGATGGATATTATGGGGGCTATGAATATAGCCATGATCAAGAGTTGAATGAAAATAAGGGCTACTATTCTGAAGAAGAATGTGAGATGAATTATGATCCTAGTTCTTATAGTGAGTATGGAGATGATAAGAGCCTTGTGATGGTTCTTATGAGGAAGATGGGGTATGTGAAGAGTATTACACTTCCTACTCCGAGCCTAGAGGTGATGTAAGGTATAACTAGTTTATTTACAAATCTAATGAGGGTCATGGTGAGAATGTACATGAGGATTTTGAAGATTCATATCCCTCACCTTGTAGTGCTTTTTGTAAATTTGAAGTGGTGTGAATGTTTATACTAGCTATAGTAGAGGTTGCTCCATGGGACTAAAGACATGTGCATCTCCAAAGCCCAGGGATATTACATCTCAAGCTTCTTATTCTAATGCCCAAACGTGTGGAAGTGGGAACCAAGGTAGAACTAGAGGGTATGGTAAGAGTCATGGTCTTCCTACTCTATCTATCTTCAAAGGAGAATGGGATCTCGAAGTTTACCTCAATTAGGAATGGCAATGTGAAAGAGTCTTTAAGGATTATGCTATGAGCGAAGCCGAACAAGCTACATGTGCCCTTAAGTACATACAAGGTCTGACCTTAGGATGGTATACACTTGTAAAGAGTCCCACAAAAACATGGGGTGCCTTAAAAGAGTTCTTGAGGTCAATCTATGTACCACGGGGTTACACAAAGCTTTATAATAGTGATCCAAGAAGACAAATTTGCTCAAGATGGGTAGATATTTGTGGAGTTTTGAGATCTGTTCTTGTACTTGATGATTGCTTTCACGCAAACTACATAACTCCTCTTATGGTTGATTATCTAGGGATACTTCGAGTGTCCAAGCATTTCCCATACATCTTGGAAGGCTATAGAGTCTTTGAGAGCGTAGAGGTTTCCTTCACTCAAGATGGGTACTTTGAGGAGGTATGGTGTGACATAATCCCCTTGGAACATGGACACTTAAGCTTGGGTGCTGATTGGTTTGCATAACATAAGATTCCAAATGTGTTAAATTGGCCTTAAATTGTATTACACCAATGGGGAAACCATCTCTTCCCCCCACCCTTCCCAAATATCAAGGCAATGTGGTCACTTACTCCAAGCTAAAAGAAATTGAGAGACAAAAGATTGAGAGGAGTAAGGGAGTGAAAGGTGAAAACCTAAGAGAGGAAAAAGGAGAGGTTGTGAGGAGTGAAGTGAGGGGGTTGCCAATAATCGGAGCTAATATTATTTGTCTTTCTTTTATTAAGGACATGTGTGTAGGTACCAACATGGCAAGAGAAAGAGAACAAGTGCTAAAAGAGAAAATTCCCTTTGAAGACTTGATGAGGGAAATCTTAATTGAATCCAAATCTTGTGGAGGACCTTCACACCAAGGTAAAGAACAATGTGCTCAAGAACTATAAGATAACATATCTAACTCTTACACTTTTGTGCATGTGAATGATAAGTGTGTGGCTAGTAGCCCATTGAGTGTGAGTAGTAGCTTAACTATATATGAGTCTATTGATTCTTTGCCTCTAGATAATGATGTACATGTTGTGAGTGTGGATACACTAGTTGATCCTATTGATGACCAAATTGGTTCTTCTTGTAAGATCAATTTGTGTCCACCTAGTATTGAAACCATTATGTTTAGTCATAGTACATCGTTTTGTGGAAATTTTGTTGATCAACTTGTGTGCAAAACTAGTCCACCACTTGAGAAAATGTATATCGTGATTAAAGAACCTCAAGTGAGTGATGTACTTGAGAATGTTGATCAAGAAAATGGGAGTGACCCTTTGAGCTTGACCTTTAGTGAACATTCTAATACTTGCTTGGCTCATAGGGGTAATCATGTGCTTGAAACATCTTTGATACTTGATAATGGTCTTTTAGAGAATGGATTTGCATGTTCTATATCCTCCCCGTGGATAGATCCTTCTCTCTTTAAGAATAATATCTTGTTTGAAGATGATGTGTTCACTCCTAGTGAATTACCTAGTAGTGTGGATAGCATTTTTGATATATCTCATCTTGAGGGCTATATTCCATATAACAACTCATTATGGTGTGACCAAATTCCACCTAAAGATGGAAATCTCTTCTTGTAAGATGAGAGTACTCTTAAGGGAAAGGAATGTGAAGTCTTGGAAAGGAATAATCAATTAGGTGATGATAACTTTGATTTTCTTGAATCTTGAATAAACTCAATAAGTGATTTTTCCTTAGAAAATAATTATGGATGTGATCCTTTATATGATACCCCACTCTTGTTTGATATTTATAAGGATTAATCGCTTGATTCTTGTGAAGTCCTAAGTAATAATCCCTTTGGTCTTGGAGGATCTATGTGTCTACTTGAGGATTCTTCTATTGAAAGAGAAAGTATCCATTTTTTGGACATAGCTTTATCTTCTACTTTGTGTGACCCTATTGTTGATAATACTCATGATGATTATCTTGGATCTAATATTGAGTATCTACATGGTGATACCTTTGTTGAAGTGGACTTGAGTGATACCTTTCTCTACTCTTTACTAGCTTTTGATGATGCTTATGCTATTGTAGAGATTATGTCTTTCTATTTGGGTGAAACCTATGGGGAAAAGAAGTGTTGTCTAGACCTGTGTCTATGGCTACTCTTTCTATTTGAACCCGGTGCGAAATTTGGAAATGGTGATCTTGGAAATCCAAATTGTTGCTTGGTCTACATGACAAGCAAAGTTTGAATGAGGATTTTGGTATCCTTCCCTATGATGAAAAGTCTTTTTTGGGGATTTATAATCCACCGGAGGGACCAACATTATGCAAGAGAAAGGTCTTCAACAAAGAAGATTTATAATCCACCGGAGGGACCAACATTATGCAAGAGAAAGGTCTCCAACAAAGAAGAGAGATCATTAAAGAAGGGGAGCAATGAGAAGATCCAATGGAGTTCACCATTGTGTGTTTCTACTCTTGACCAAGGTTTCACCACTTATAGGTTAAGGAGAGAGTCTTCTTTCGAGACTACTTTGGATGAATTCCCTTTATGTGATATCCTTCTTCAATACGTGTGCAAAGATGATGCCTTTACACTTGATTTCTTTCTATACTACCTCTTTTCTTATGATGATATCCATGATAGTATTGGATTTGATTTATGTAGAGGTAGGGAACTTACTGGTTGGTTCACTTGTTTGAATGACAATGCTATATGGATCTTGTGGATTTTAAATCCAATTAAGGGACCACTCTTGATGTGGTTTCTTAAACAGGAAATGAATCAATTGTGTCTAAAGGGTCCTAAGGTGAAGATTGCCTTACCTTTTGGATTTAGTGATGCCATTATGATCTTTGTGGCTTCCTTACCTCTTGGTGATTACCATAGCCAACTCCTTTATGTATTTTTCAATAAGATTCTAATGTTTACCACGAAGGATCCTTGATTATAATTAAGTATGTGCAACCTTGGCATGATTCTATGATTATTTGTGCTAACTCTAACCCTCATGTCATGAGGATGTCGTATTTATTTGTCCTTCCTTTGGTTTTTCAAGGTTTAGATTCGAGGTCGAATCCTTTTCAAGAAGGGGAGGATGATACAAGACAAATTGCCTCCGAACCTTTGGATGGGATATGTATGATGCTTGATGTGCTTGATGACTCCTTAGTGCTATTACAAGATTCCACATGAATGAAAATTATCATTAAGGAGGGTCAAAGGACTTTGACGAGGTTGAAGGAGTGCAAAACGGGGCTCAAAATCCCTTGGAAGGGACATGGTCCCAAGGCTCTTTGGATCTGCCTTTGATCTGCTCTAACATTTCAAGAGCGGGTCAAAACAGCCCCTAGTGGGTCTTTTCTTACATTTTGGATCACTTTTGGGCCTTAATGTAATAAGCTTAGTCTTGGACTATTAATAGATGATTTTAGGTCTTCATTCCTTAACTTGTTTTTTATTATGATGACGATTTCATGAAAACTCCATTGGGAGTGTTGAGTGCTTGGAAAAGCCAATGTTGAGCTTTGTTTAGAAATATTGGTTGTAAGGGATATTCAATCCCCTTTGCGGTAACATAAGAGCTAGGTGCTCGTAGGTAATCAATAAGGGAGGTCTTTGGGTTTGATATACCCTTTGGTTGCCCTTTTTTTATCTTTTTGTTTCTATCTTTCTATCATATATCCTTTTATCTATTTACTTCTTATCTTCAATTTCATCGATTCATTAGGGTTTGTGTTAGCTTGTCGTCTTTGTAGAATACTCACGTATCATCTTACCTATTTACTTGGTTCAACCTATAAATTTTTTTCATGAATACTAGTTTGTGTGATTTGGATTTAAAAGTAAAATGGTTACGATCTGATTTTTAGGACATGATGGAATCTATTATCATCCACCAGTAGGTAAGACAATCCATAGTCCAGAATAGCTATCCAAATAACAATGATAAAGAAGGAAAGAAGAATGTAAATATATCCCCAAAACCTGGTGATGTCAGTACAAGAGCTTCTAATAAAATGAGAGTACAACAACATAATTTATAAATACATACAGAATTGTCTCTGACACAAAATAAAGACCAGTTCAATAATAAGAGGGACTGTAGGAACACTCCAAACATCATGAGCTCACCCTTAATCTCTGATATATGGCTTTCCCGTACAACATAAATATCAATGGTGAAAACTCGTACTATGATCTATAGGATACAAAAGTGTAGTGTGAGTATCAAACACGTGTTACTCATATAACACCCTAAATTTCGATCCTTGAAAGATTTTTGAAATTTTATCCTTACTGCCTAGACTATGACTCTCCATACGAGTCGTAGGGAGTCTTGATAGGTCTTAAGGATGCAATCGTAGCATGGCCAGTGTGTTAGCCTGGAGTTTCTTCTATGACTGACAAGGGTAGACGAGTTATAAAGACTCAAAATGAGTCATATGATGTCTTTCGTAACCTAACTAGTGTGATGCCCAATTTTTTCTTCTTTGATAATGATTGGACCATACAAATCGTAGTGACTAAGTATGAGGTATATAGTATGACTCGTAGACAAGTTAGTGTTGGTGATCATGGACACTATCCAGACTACAAGTTAGACCTAATGAGTCGTAAGGTGACCCTACGAGTCATTAGGTCACTCATAGCGACTGGGCAGTCAATTTTTAATCTTTTGATTAAGGGCATTCTGGTCAATTCTCTTTTTTCCTTACTTAGACCCCATGACCATTATGCACTCAAGGGGTTATTTCTCATTCATAACACAATTAAAAAAACTCTCTAAACTCTCCAAGGTCAAGATACCTAGGGTTTCTAATAAGTTGCTCATCTAAGGGCTCAAGGGGTGATTTCTCTCTATAAATCTTAGTATTTCAGGCATGTTACTCTTCCCCAATTCTAAATTTATGAAAATTATGTGTTTTACATGGTTTAAATTGTATGGATTTGAATGTGGGTTTTGTTTTGATTAAGAGTTTTGACATGGTTGATTCTTAAATTCTTTTTTCATGATTTATTATGCATTATTTATGCTTTATTACTAGTTCTGAACTTATGGGGTACATGGGTATGGTGAATAAACTAAGAGGTCATGGTTTCCCCCAAATTGATGTTTTGTACTTGGAATTGATTTTGAATAATTGTCTTCCCTCAACCCACTTATGTAAATGGTTTTGAATCGTGGAATTATCACTTGATTTGAATTACTCACTTATGTTATTGCATTACATAAATGGTTAAATAATGAACATGGATTTTGAAGGAGTTGTTGGTTATGTTTGATTTAATGAACAAAGGGGGGGGAGGGGTCAAGACTTCCCTCAATTTGAATTGATAAAATAAAGGGGATCAAGGCATTCTCCCAGGTTAATGTAATTGTTATGACATAGAGATAAGCTTGGAAGTGTAAGGGTGTGACGATACTCAAGGTGTGCCTTAACGGTTGGTTCGTTAGTTATTAAATATGTTATATGAAACTTGTTTTAAATTGGGCTTAATGGGGGTTATGTAGCGAAACAATGAAGGTGTGGGTCTTGAATGACTTATACTGAAAAATCATATTTTTTGACGTGAGGTTTGGTCTTGATGACCTATGTGCATGGTTCACACTATTGATATATTTGTACCTTGGATTGACGTAGGATTGGGGAATTTCTTGGTCTTCCTTGATACCTCTGGTTCATACGGCTAACATGCACTAGGGCCTTTTCAGCGGGGGGAGCTGAATCCACATAGCCCATGGGTGCCTGTTTATGACGGTTGAGCTATATAGTCCAAGATAAAGTTTTACTTTATGCTAAATCTTGTTCCCTATCCTAGTATATTATTTATGTAAGTATTTGATGATGCTCACATGGTTTTGAATTGGATTTTACTTTTCATTAGTTTATCTCCTATCCTTGAGTTACATGCTAGTGCTCAACCCACTAGCCATCTCCAGATGATGTATCCCCAAATGATGCAGGCACCGGAGATACTTATACTTCTTTTGCATAATGTTAGGTGGATCGGTTCGGTTTATGGTCGGTTGTGGTGAAGTTTTGAGCTTTCATAGTCTAGAAGACTTGGTCATTTCATCAGTTTCCCTCTATAGATTAGAATTGAATACTTCACATTGACATTTTTATTATCATTGTCATTGTCATTGTACGAGTAGGGGGCATGTCCTGTCTTAGATTGGTTTTGTTTTTATTAGAGGCTTTGTGGATAGTACTGTGGACATGGGTATTGGTGTTGATGTTGGTTATCGACATCGATTGTCAGATATTGATTTGCCTTAGATTCTTTTAAGCTTTTATATCCTATCTTGTTATATGTTAGGATTTCTGCAACTGCTAGGTGTGTTATGTTCTGTTCGATTAGGCAATGGGGGTGGTTTCTTGTCCCCGGTGAACTTGAGATAACCATCATGATCAGGCCCTAGTTCGGGTTGTGACGACTCAGTAGGTATAGAATGACTGAGGTCTAAAGATAATGCAAATATAAATAGCATGTAAAGAATGAATAAAAATTACCGGCAACTATCTACAAAGCTACACATAATAATACTAATGAAGCGATAAGGGTAACCTATCATAAACTACCTATAATCCGAGACAAGTGTGATAACATAAGTATCTAGCCAATATAAAATAGTAAAGTAAAGGAAGAGATATACCTTATACAATAGTAGAATGAAGAAATATATATACAGCGTCTAATAGTAGTAGGAAAGAAGAAAATAATATACAAATCATGGCTAAGGGGAGTGTGTGTGTGTGTGTATATATATATATCAATGCTACACTGACAATCAAACCCAAAGATATACTCTACGTGAGCTAGTCTAATGTCTCAAGGATCATAAATAATATGGAAGCTATCTTCAGCATAATCAAGGTATTTACCCGAAGTGAATAGTCATAAAATAACTTAACATACTAATTCTTACCGTAGCAGAAAGTAAAGGAACTCAGAAGCATACCTGCAATTTTGGGTACCAATCTATAACTAGTCCATAATAAATCATATAATAATATTAAAATAATAATAATAATTTAAATGGCTAGCCCAGACAAACAATAATCTAACTGGGTTCCCATAAACCCGAATGGTATATACAAACACTCAGCAAAGAGTAACCATAACCTATACCTATACAACCTCATAAGACCGATAGATACAAGTGCCAAACAATTATATGGGTGATAGGTGATGCATATGAACTAATAAAAACTATAAAAAGATCCACATGATGCAAAGTGAACCAAATACCATATCCAACACAAGTGTATACACCTCCTCCAACTCAGTAGCTTGTAAAGGCGAGATCGATGAAAACCATCCTTCTCTAGAACTATGGCTCAACAATGAAAGGGCCAGTAGGAGACTCGGGATATATATATACACTACTTGGTCATGAATCATAACTTCTACAATCCGTATCCAAACCACTCCGCCCAGAATTTGGAGGGAAATAAGAGTAAAAACGTTGATCAAACTCGAGCTGATCCTAAATGAGTATAATAAATGCTCATAATCAAATTGAGACAAAATCAATATCAATTTATGATTCATTTATTGAAATGAAATTTGAGACTAAAGCGATAAAATAATGTAGAAAGGGTTGGAATGCTGCTGAACAGAAATAGTAAATAGTGACAAAAAGAGAGTGGATCAATAATGGACTAAAATCAACCTTGATCTAATTTTCAAAGTAACATGTTAATTTTAAAAAATAATCATTTAATAATAAGGGCAGTACAACTTTCATTTTAAGAAAAATAATTTTAAAAGTGAAAAAGTAAAAATAAATCTCCTTTTCAAAAATAGTAGTAAAATTAAGATTTTAGTTGGAATCGTACCACTAAATAAGTATAAGTACGCCTAACGATATATATGCCATTACCAATATCCAAACAATACAACCATAAACATCTAAGTGTCTATAATTCTAGGATCATGTCCTTCTAAGGATAGAATACCAACCCAGTATTCAACTGGTATTGTATCGAAGGCTCGGGCCTAAAATATATAAATTAACAGGACATTAGTACTATAATTTAAGAAGCTACGGTAAACAAGGGCATAAATCTACTAGCAGGATCTATTTTAAAAATACCATCTAATTCACTAAATAATATGGTAAGCCTTATACTAAAGGATCCTTTATGTCAATCTATGATTAAACAAGTCTATAATCAAGTATAATATGATCCTGCACCTATAACTAGTACATTAGGTCATGATTCGGATCACATTTCTATTCTAAATCCCCTAAATAGGTCAAGTCATGATAATTGGTAGTCATTAACCTATACTATAATCTCTTCCTATAATGTAATCTATTTAATACACAATCTCAAGAGAAGAGTAGTTCGTATCCTACCTCAAAGATGAACTGCAATCCCGAATCATCCTTGAACTGCTTGTTTTTACTCCATGATCTCAAAATGTTGTCACGCATCAAAATCATAAATTAAGCATTAGTATAAGTAAAATGATAACCATATTTTAATATAAAAATTCAGACCTAAAATCGAGTCAAAAATAGGCCTATGAGGCCCTTAATGAAATATAAAAAATTGAATTTATTATTATGTCCCTCGAAGGATAAGAAATATGAGCCCAAAATATAAGCCAAAATCGGAGATCAAATTAGCCCACAAAAATGGGATTTCAAAATTAATTTCTCAGAATTTAAAAAGAGAATAGCAGGATTTGATAGAGAAAAAAGTAGATAATCTTGGAAAATGAACAAATTACTGGTAGAATCATGTACCCATTTATTGTATGAGAAAAATGCATCAACGAACACCTCAAACGTAGTTTCCTGGCTCCTAAAATGTTGAAAGTAAGGTTTTGATTGAAATGGAACTTATATGTTGTCCAGGTGAAAATTTATTCATTGCTATCAGCTATCAAGGTATCGCAATAGAAATGAAAGAAATAAGACTTGTTCATTGCTATTAGTGACCTTGATAGCGATGAAGGAATCAGATTTTGTTCATCCCTATCGACGACCAAGGTATTTCCATAGCAATGAAGGGAATTATAATTTGTTCCTTGTTAGTAGTGACCTTAATTGAAATGAAGGAATTAGATTTTGTTCATCACTATCATCAACCAAGGTGTCGTGATAGCGATGGGTAATTTATGAACCAGCAAAATAGCTAAAAATCATCAAGTTTCAAACTCTCCAAACCGTAGGAATGCATTTGAAACCAATACATGAAAATGGATTTTGCTACCTTACCAAATTCGACATTTAAGACTCAACTGAACCAATAAAATTTTCATCTAAGGTTATTTCTACAAAATATGGTCCCTACATCCATAGTTTCATTTTTATCAAAACCAACCCAATAGCACAAAATGGGGCTGAAATCCTCGGTACTTAGACCAAGGGCCCTTATCCTAAAATCCATGTTATGGAGCTAACAACACTATCAGAATTCTCGTCAAAGGTTTCTGACTAGAAGCTTATGGTCTTAGACTAATTTCTCTAACTTCTAAAGCCCCAAAATAGGAAAATGGGTATAAAATCAAAACAGACAGCCTAAAACCTAAATCGGCATTCTTGGTAGGACATAAATGACTTGTAGCCGTTGTGGGAAGACACGAAATACTGAAAATGCATGGAAATTAAGAAAATGATGCAGAGTCTCATTACAATATCCACTACTAAAGAGAAATTTTATTCGCAAAAGTCAATGGATAAAAAGTGCCCAAAAGCTTAAGAGGAAAAGGAACTGAGCTTGCATGACTCGAGAAAGACTCTCCAGACAACCTCCATAACTCAAACAATGCTTCCAAGGGATTTCGCTAAAGGCATACCATTTTCCTTCACATCCTTACTTTTGCTTGCATCCAACCAAAAACTTATCCTCAACAACTAACTGCCCTCTAATTGAATCGGCAAGATAAAAGAACGTAAACCCAAACCACAACATATGACATCACACTAAACAAATTCCAGATAAGTGGATACTCAACCAGGGTAAACAAAACTCAAGGCATTAATCATGTAGCTATCTCCAAACTCCAAATCTAAAATTCTCTAGCCTTTTCAAACCAGATGTTAACTCTAAATTACATAGAATCTCTCTAGCACCATCTGAGTCTTGCCCGCGTAATCACATCATAGTTATCTTGAAAGATAAAGTTGACCCACCAAAAATCCACACAGATTAGCATATGAGCCATGCCAAAAAGGTCTACCAATATAACAATGTCTACCAAACCACTAATAGGTCCAGATGACCCTTAAAGCTAATAGTCATGTGTCCGAAGCACATACTCTAGAAATTGAATAACCTACTCTAGAATTTCCTATCAATTGTAAGTGAAACCACTTTAATCCAAACTCAAGTACACTTTTTTGTTGATTATCTATTCAAAATCTCCAAGGACAACTAACAAACCATAGTCAAAAGCAGTAGACATTAATACCATATGCTGATGGATAGTCCTCCGAGCATATATTAAGTACAATCAATCAGAACTGAAGAAAACTAAATCGATAGGTAATGAGTTATCTTAGTCATCTTGTCACCAACTGCTCCACTAGAATAGAACCTCAAAATAGAGATGCGATCAAATTACACAACCCATAGCTATAATCTCAACATTGAACCTGAACTATTTGATCTTAACTATCCAAACTGATCATATTGACAAGCAACCATCCATATTTCCAAACCTATAACAACCTTCAAGTCGTCACTCAAAAAAGACAAAAACTATAGTTGAAGCTAACAAGTCTTTACTAAGGTCAAATACCAAAATCAATCTCACTATCGCATACCCCAAAACCAATCTTACCTTCAGAAACTAAGCACATATCCAATAGTTCCCACAAGGGCTAAAATTAAAATGTTGCCAAAGAACATAATCACAACTGAAGAAAACCATGAGCTAAATACATGAGGCGTAAAATCTACATCCACAGAGGGCATAACACATCAAGGCATAACCAAGAACTTACTAAGGCTACAAATAGTACTAATGGTGAAAAAATCTTAAGTAACTTTGAAAATACCATCATAGACTTAATCTGGTGAAGTTAATACTCAATTTATGCAAATAAATACCCACTCCCAAAATACACCCATTTTTTACCAACAACTGATACGCAATAACATATCACTAAACAGACGCATCCTATAAAGTCGTATTAGGCTGAATAAATTCAAAATGAGAAATTTTAAAATTCACATATTTAAACCAACCTCAACCCAACTAGACCATGAAAACACATCATAGAAAGAATGGAGTACCCAACTCAACACCGATAAAAAGATCAAGTCTACTACCGGGTAAGAACTAACTAAATCCAAAAATGAACCTCAAACTTACCAATAATTGAAGCACACTATAGAGAAAGATTTCCAAAGCTAAAATCACCACAAAAAATTGAAGCCCAAACCTTTCTTCACTTTCATAACCCGCCTAACAACCAACTTTACTAACTAAAAAGGAAAACCATCTAACTATGGTAGCCATCTAAGCCAAATAAATAAAAATCATAAAGATGCAGATACTAACTAGATAATGTTAATCTAGCCATCTATCAAGTAATAATTAATAAAAACCAAAGTAATAACAGTAGAAAAATTGTATAAAGAGCAAGTGGCATCAAAAATGGAAAACAAAAATACCACTCAAATATCATATCAAGTCCATTATGACAAAGAAAATGGTCTTTAACCCAAATGCTACATCCCATAGAAATTACCATACTAATCCACTTAATCCACCACTAAAAGATATTATCTATAAGGGTAATCATGTAAGTATAAAATGTACACAAAGGATTACAACGATAAATATGGTAACATCAAAGCATATAAACACCACTGGGTATGAAACCCCAGCTAAATTCAAATAGAAGTAAAGAGATAGTAAACCATAGTCCCTAACTTCCTAATGAAGTATGAATTTAAAGGCATTTGACCTTGGACTGAGCATCTAAATGACCAACTGAAATACCAAGTGCACTGCCTCTGCCCAAAGATACCACATCTCGATGGCACTGATCTAGTTGCATTGTCTTCTTAATAATCCCATATTGGGGGCACTTTCTATACCAATGAACTATATTTTTTGAGTCATAACAGACCGCTAAATCTCTAATCTATTAAGAAACATGAGCAGACCCCAGCTTCTCACTAACCCACGACTAGGGCACTCTATAGACCTATGGCCAATCTTACCATAATCAAACATACCCCTGGAACTCTATGATGTACTATGCCAGCTAACCTAGAACGGCCGCCATAGCATAATGACCTAGATTAAAAACCTTGTAATGTCTAACCCAAACTCTATCCATTGTTACCATCACAACCTACCTGAAAGCCATCCATAATCTAAGGTGCAAACTGTACGAACCCAATAAATTATAAGTGATACTGACCTTTACTGGTAGGATCCCTACCTTCGAATGGAATATAATTTGCACTAAACTGCTAACATGACCTTTTACTGCCACTTTTATATATCTTAAGACATGCCCTCTTTTTAGCCCTTACATGACCAACAACCTAAGGAAGAAGACCCAACTACTATTAAATGTTCCAAAGCCAAGAGAACAGGTAAAGATAATCCTCTGATAAATCCATACACCAATTCATACTATGTAGAATAAGATACAAAAGTACATCTATCCCACTCAAGAAGTAAATCTCATACTCAAAAACTGATAAAAAGCCCTACTGGACACCAACAAATCCAATATTGGCTTGAGAACCACTGGACGTACCGAGCATTACCACTAGCTATGAGGTATCCATGAAAAGACTCATAATCCCTAATATGGTATCTTAAGAAGCTGAGGCAGTCACAAACTCAGTCGAAGTTGGGCTGGCTCCAAACCCTCATGCTGATGCTGAAGATCCTTAATATCAATCTCTAACTCCCTAGCTAGATGCTGAGCTCAAAAATTAGTAGAACCTATAGAAGTCCCATTTGCCTATGCCAATAGACTCATGTTATCAATCTAAAAAGAAGTGGAGACAAAAAAAGTACTTAGACGTTCATAGAAGTTCAAGCACGCGACAATGAGTCAAGAATAGAATTTTCTAAGAATGCCTCGTAGCCTTCCAAAGATAGGATACATACATCTCTATACCAATCTATAAAACTCTATTAGGCTCTTAGCTCTCATACCAATAACACCAGTAAACCTAGGCTTTGCTATTAATTTGTCATGACCTAATTCTCATATCATGATCAAACCAACCATAACCCACCAATAAGTAAGATAGTATATAGTCTAGAATAGTTAGTAACAAACTAATAAGAGAGGAGAAATCAAAAATAAATAGCAATGAAAAAAAGGAAAGAAAAAAGTAAATATATCCCCTAAATAAAGTAATGTCACTACAAGAGCTTCAAATAAAATAAGATGACAAGATAAGAATAATATATAAATATATACAAAACTATTTTTAAAACAAAAATATAGATTAATATAGCAATAAAAGAGAGAGTGGGAACACTCCGGGCATCAGAAGCTCACCCCTAATCTCTGATCTATGGAAGCTCTATATGATACATACATCAATGGCAAGAACTCGCACTATGATCTATAAGTTTCAGAAGATTAGTATGATTACCAAACACGTGGCACTTAGTAGACATTGGCTGACTGAGATTTAAAGATAATACAAATATAAATAACATATAAAGTAGAAAAAAAATTATAGGCAGCTATCTTTTGGGTTTTAGGTTAATTTTTCTCTTTTGGAGATATCACTATTAAAGAATTGGTTTTGGACCAAAACTCTTAGTTAATAATCTTGGATGAGAATTTTTATAATGCCATCAGATTTGGAACGTTGATTTTAGGCTAGTAAGACCTTTGGTTTAGGTCTCATGGCATACAAACTTATTTTGGGATATAAGGTGGATCCTATGAAAAATGGAACAATATGTGTAGGCCTCATATTTATTTAAAACAATCTTGTATTAAAGTTTATATAGTTTTATTGAGTTTGAAATATGGAATCCAATATGGTATCATGGTTCATTTGTGCGCACGAGGTTTCAAATAAATCCCGAAGTGCCCCGTCGAAGTCCATTTGGACTTAGAAAATATGATGCCTCAAGTTGTTAGTGCAGCCGCTTAAGCAGCCAAATGACCACTTAAGTCATAGTCGATTAAGCGGTAGTCGCTTTAGTGAAATTGAGTTGCTTTAGAGACCTTGGTTGTTTGGATGAGGTCTGATTAAGCTCTCTTTATCCGCTTTTGTAGACATTGTTTTAATAGACAAGATGCTATTTATTGATCCCCTCCTTTCCTTGGCACAATGCTTAAGAGGACACTTATTGCTTAAGCAGTATTCACTTAAGTAACTGCTTCAGCGGTGCCTAGGGTGTTAAATATCCCCTCTTCACTCAATTTTACCTTATTTTATAACCGTTTTCCATTATTTTTTAGAGAATGGGGCTAAGGAGTGTGTGGGAAAATCAAACATTAAAGCTAAGGTGAAACACCCTAGATTTTGGCCTTTGAAAATTTCTTGAGCTTTGAGCTCACTGCCTTGTTAACGACTC
This sequence comes from Capsicum annuum, assembly GCF_002878395.1. Classification (NCBI taxonomy): domain Eukaryota; kingdom Viridiplantae; phylum Streptophyta; class Magnoliopsida; order Solanales; family Solanaceae; genus Capsicum; species Capsicum annuum. Next base: position 24,253,883 of record NC_061118.1, on the reverse strand, counting down.
ACCCTATGAGTTGTAGGATCTCCTGATAAGTCACTGGGATAAGTCGTAACTAAATCAGTAAGTTTGTGTGGCTTGATTCTGCTTTGAGTACGAGTGGCTAAATAAGAGCTGTAAGAATATGTCATGAGTTGTTAGGAGTAATCATAGGGTGTCCAATATAAGTCCTAATTTGGGTTCTATGTTGAATACGACTGGACCATACGAGTCATAGAGTCCCATACGAGTGGTGTCATTGAGTCGTAAGGATAACAGTGTAGGGTTCTTTGGTTATGACTCATTATGATGAGTCATAAGGAGTGGCTACGACTCAAGGGTTTACTCGTAGTCAAAGATGACCCTTTTTTATAGTACTATAGATATTTTCCCTCTTACAAAACTTGAAACACACGTCTTATAACCTCACTAGTGTGTCAATACCACTCAAAAAATGTCAAAGTAACTTCTCAACACTCTCAAATTCCTCAAGGTTAAGAACACTTAGGGTTTTCAAGAGTTTTATCAGTTAGGGATTTCAAGGGTGATTTCTTTCCATACATCTTACTATTTTAGGTATGCGACTCTTTCGTCATTGTTAATTTGCTAAAAAGCACATGCATTAAAGTATTGTTCACATGGAATTGTTTTTGTTTTGAAAACAAGAGTTGTGGGTTTTTAATGCTTATTGTTGAATAATTTTTCCCATGATTGAATTATGATTATTCATGATGTAATTATGGTTTTGAGCTTGTAGGTGCATGGCTACGGTGAATGAACTAGAAAATTGTGATTTTTCCAAACTTATTGCTTTTGAAATGGTTATGACCCCAATCCCAAAGTGTGAATTTAGTTTTGTTTTATGAGAAAGGTGGGAATTTGTAAAATTGAACCAGTCTTGAACTTTGCATGATATAAAGAGGTATTTGAAACACAACGGTCTAATTTAAAAAACAAAGGGAGTTAGTGTCTCCCATCTTGTATTAATAAACAGAGGGAGTTGTTTTCCTCAAGTAAATAGAAAATTATTTTTGCATGTTGTTATTATATTGCAAGTGTAGTTGGTATGACAATACAAACAATGTATGCCTTAATGTGAAAAGTGGTTCATGATTGAGCTTGTGTGATAAATATTTTAACTGGGCTCTAATAAAAGTTGTGTAGCTGAGTCGTGGAAGTGAAGGTTCGGGTGACCGACACTGGAAACTGCATTTGCCAACAGGAGGGTCAAAGTGACCAAGGAGGTTCGAGTCCCCCTTATTATTATTTCATGATTAGGGAGTTTCGACTCCCTCGTAAATCATTATAGATCAGATTCTTAAGTCACCTTAGTATATGCTGCAAAGTTTTAGTCCCTCGTGTGCATATATATGAGATTATTCTCCTATTATTACCGCTACACACACTGGGGCCCAACCAGGGGGTGAGAGCTAAGGCCTACATATCCCATGGGAACTATAGATAGTTGAGCTATACGATTCGGGTTAAGATTTAAAGTGCATGCTAAACCTTGTTCCTTATCTCGACATAATATATATATATATATATATATATATATATATATATATTTGCTTATGGTTATTTTCATTAGATGACTTGGTTTGAATTGACGATATTATTTTATCTTTATCCTTGAGTTACATGCTAGTGTTCACCCTGCTAACCGTCTCCGGACCCTATTTCCCTCTGAGATGCAGGATTTGGTCATACTTTTACTTCTCTTGCTCAGCGATTGAGGATTGATAGAGAGATAACTTGAAGTGATGATCTTCTATGATTCAGAAGTCTCCATTTCAGGATTATGTTTTTCTTTTGAGTTATAGACTATTAGATACTATTTTTGGCTTTAGTCGGGGGAATGTCCCGATACTTTATTGATATTTGGTTTGGTAGATATCGGGGAATGTACCGATACTATTTTTTCCTTATACATAATCACACACCACAAATTAGAGATCAAAATAACATAATATCCTCACCGATGAATCAAAACAAGAGCTAAGATAAGGCTAATTCGTAATGATCTTCACTTATTATATCGACACTTAATCAAATTGAGATTTTCACATTACAAAGAAGTTATTCCACTTAAAATTACATATTTGAACCATTTGGAACAAATTAAATACATTAGAATCCACCAGAACCAACTAAAGACACACTTAGCTCAAGCTAGTAAAACTAGTTTTCCGGGTTGAACTCTAAATGACTCAATTAAGTACAAACTTGTCTGAAAAACAAATTGAACATTATAATCACACACTTGGAAACTTAAATGATTATTTATATCAATATGAACACGTTAATCACACCAATTTCTCTCAAAACAAGGCAAAATAAGCTAGAATAATGATACCAAAGTGTATCAAACCACCTCAGATCATCACCCCACACTTAAACTATTATTCGTACTAGAACAACTCTTTGCTCTAAGAATCAAAAGATGAGGTGATGCTATACTTCTACTAAAACAAAGACACTCAATCTAGTACTACAATGACTACACGGACTGCAAGTTTCTACAGAAAGCATGTTATTTACACAATTATTAGTTCATGAACACTACTCCAAAACATCCTAGCCTCAAGAATTAACTCATCTAGTTGGAAAACTCATGCTTATCATTCAATTAAGGATGTCATACAAATCACCCTCACTCATCAAATATGTGCCCTTCACAACAAAAGAGTTACCCATAATCACTCAAAATTAAGCAATTCATAACATAATGGGTACACAAATCAAATTATGCTTCACTCTAAAAAAGAATTCAAAAGTTAAACACAATGACCCATAGGCTTGTCCTTAGTTTAGTGATTTACTAATATCAGAATGATAAACTTAGGATCAAATAGGTCGTTTCCGAGTTGTAATGTAGGCTAAGGGATGGGTAAGAACTATTTGTGAATAGTGACTAACCTCTCTAAGTGCTTTAATATATCACTTTTTACAATTAAAACCAATCTCCAACAACAAAATTACACTTTTTCATCCACCCATATCTTTTTGTTTTTGCCCTATCTCTTTTAAGCATTTTCACAAACACATGGTGGGTGTATTGTTTATTCCTTCAAGATTTAGTTTTTCTCATTTTTTACAATCATAAAAATATTTCTAACACCATTTATATCACTCCTAACCACCACACATCAAATATAAACACCAATAACTATTACCTTGGGGCATCAATTTCACCTTTTTCTTCTTTAATTTCTCAAACTCTTTACAAAATTAATTTTTCATTAAAGCACTTAGGAGTTTTTAGATCAAATTATGGTCAGTCAAAGAAGGGGATTAGTCTACATATGAGGCTACCAAAGAAAATAAACTTAAGGCTTAAATAGGATTAAGTAGGATAATGCACAAAGGGTAGGACAAATAAAAGGCATAAAATAAGGCTATCAAAGAAATGCCTAAATCATCTCCTAAACTCACATTCTTTATTTCGCTTTGCATACACACCGGGATAGTTCTATACATGACATGGAACAAGGAATATACAAAATACCTCTTACACATATGGTACATTCTCAACTCAACAGGATTATCATAGACTCCCAACCAAACAATAGTATGAATTCAAATAAAGCCAACAAGTACAAGAGTCATAATCATGAGCCTAAGAGTCTCAAAAATAGTAATTTGCATAATCAGCAAGATTACACCAAACAAAACACTTGCACCATGTAATAGAAATAAAACCAACAAGAATATCTCACTTATTTCTAACCTAAAAAATTTTCAATTGAGCTAAAATTTAGGAATTTCCCCACTCCATACTTAAAAATCTAGTTTGTCCCCAAAGTGAACATAAAAAGTAAGAGATATAAATACTCCCTGAGGCCACTAGGCATAACTAATAGCATCTTTACACATAGATGAGATCCTTCGAACACCACATTCAATTTTTGCCATGCTCTTTATCTCAGGTTTTCGGTACTCAGACTTTCATCAACTTGTGACTCAATTAAAAATAAAAACTATGTGAAATAAAAACTAAAAATTGAATAAAAAACATACCTAATTAACTTAGGTTTCCTCCCAAGCAGCACCTGATTTAGTGTGGCGGCATGGCCCATATCAACTCAACCATATTTCTTCACCCTTTTACTCTTCTTTGGGAGCCATATTTTCATTCGTTTTTGACCTCTTGAGTTTGCACTCTCAAGGTCAATATTTCTCTTAACTTCAAACTTTATCATGTTGGGAAACATTAGGTTCATCTTAGGCCACTCAATCAGGTAATCCGAAGAGATTTTTAGTGGATTAACCACCCCATATTTGTCTCTTTCAATAACATTTATCATATATAAATCTTTAATTTGGGATGTTAAATTGGATGCTTTGTAAACATTAAATACCCCCTCTTCATCCTCTACCCTCATTTTGAGCGTGCCTTCTCTAACATCAATTAAAGCCCCTCAAGTTGCTAAGAATGGATGCCCCAAGATGATTGGTACCTATTCGTCTTCCACAAAATCAAGATCAAAAAATTCAGTAGGTGTAATGAATTTACCAACCTTAATAAGAACGTCCTCAATTATTTCTTCCAAATGTGTAAATAATCCATCCGCCAGCTGCAAAACCATGGTGGTCAACCTCGACTCTCCTAAGCCCAAAGTTTTAAAAAATGATAGAGGCATCACATTAATGCTCTCCCCTAAGTCACTCAATGTGTGGACCACTTTGCTTCCAATTTGAATATGGATGCAAACTTTCCCTGATCTCTCAATTTCTTGGGGATTTTATGTGTCATCACAACACCACACTCTTCAGTGAGTGTTATTCCCAAATCCTACAATTTTACCTTATTATCCACCACATCCCTTAAGTACTTTGCGTACTTTGGCATAGTCTGCAAAACATCTAACAAAGGTAAGTTAATGTGAAGTCCTCTGAATGTATCAAAGAATTTTTTGAACATAGCATATTTCTTCGGTTTTATGTGCCTTGAGGGAAGTGTAGTGGCGGTATCTTCTTCACTTCTTCTGCAACAACTTTTTCTTTCAAGTAATAAGACTTCCTTGAATTTTCAGTAATTCTGCTATTTACCTGTTGGGTTAACACATCAGCATCTACCTCCTTAGTTGCCTTTGGAGGTTCCCCTTGAAGCTCTTTACCACTTATCAAGGTGATTTCTATGACTTGTTTTGGATTTTTGGTATCCGTGGGAAAACCACCTTGTGGCCTAGTATTTAATGTTTGTTGTAATTACCCAATCTGCAACTCTAAGCTTCTCTGAGCAGCTTACAAATTTTTTAAGTCTACCGCAAACTATGTCTAAAGCCAAGAGTTATTTCATCATCTCCTCCATATTGCTAGTTGACTGAATTTTTTAGGCCTGTTGCTTTGGGATGTTCTATGACTGAATTAGTGGTTCAGTATGCTACTTCATGTTGTAGGAATTATCATAATTTGGCCTTTGTGCATTTCCCATATAAATGATAGATTCTGGATTTAAAGCATACATGACTACCGCATGACCACTATTTCTGCATACCTCACACCAACCACTAGTTTACTGAATTGCATTGACTATTGTTGTAAGCTGTGGAGCTCCAACTTTCAAGTTGATGAACTGGGTACCTATCAAATTTTATAATGCTGTAACCTAAGCTGATAAAGTAGTGTATTAGTCTACCTCCAACAAACCTACAACTTTCTTGGTGGAACTCCTAGCATTTGAATGCCATTCAGGATTTCCTTGTGCTATTTGGTTCAATAATATTTACAGATCATCATAAGTCAATTCCAATGCTTGACCATCTATAACTAAATCTAGAAAATTTTTTGTATTGTGATCAAGTGCTTTTACAAAAGTATGAGAAAGTGGCTCATTAGATTGTTGGTGATGTGGACAATCCCGAAGAAGAGCCTTAAAGCATTCCCAAGCATGATAAAGATTTTCATCTGGCCTCTACTTGAGGCTCACTATCTCACTGCATAGTCTCGAAGTCTTGCTAGATGTAAAGAATCTGATGAGGAACTTTTTGGCTAAGCCGTCCCATGATATGATTGAATTGGCCGGCTCTGCATTCAACCATCTTTTTGCTTTCCCTGAGAGTGAATGGGGAAATAGTGTCAACCTTAAATAATTTGTACTTATCCCAGTTGGAATGATTATGTCTGTAAGATCAATAAAATTCTGTAAGTGGATTTGTGGATCCTCGTATGAAATCCCTGCAAACTATCCACTACTAATAAGAAGCTGCATCATATTATGCTTTAACTTGAAATTTCCCCCAGTAGCCGATCATTGAATTGGGGAAGTCAAGTTTATCGGAAGTGGGACTTCCATTTCTTGAACCATCCTATGTGCTTGTTGCTCTGCAGCCATTATGGAGGGATTCTGTTGGTTTTCTTGGATTTGTAGAATTTAAGGGACAATGTTTGCTTCACTCCTTCTTTGATGAAAAATTTGCTCAGGTTCAGCGCTTGGTTCAATTAAGTCCTGATCTCTTGCCATCTTTTGTAACCTATTTCCTACAAAAACAAAACCAAGACCAAGCGTAAAAAACACCAAATAAATCTAAAAGTAAAACTAAAATAAACAGTTGCCAAATAACAAGTCCCCGGCAATGACGCAAAAACTTGACAGCATCCAAGCGCATACGTAAGTGTGCATGGTCTAATCAAGTAGAAAAGTGGCCTAATTAAAGCCAAGTATCGTTCCTACAGAGACTTGATTTAACAATGATTTAATTCTAGTTCACAGTTTAGATTAATTTAGTGCAAGAGTAACCAAAAAGAAAGTTTGAAAATTGAAAATTAAAATTAAAGTAACAATGCGTAAATAAAAGTACTTAGAACAATCAATGGATTAAAGACTAGGGTTAAAGTACTTTGAACAGTCATACTATTTTATTGAATTTCATTCATCAATTTGCCTATCTTTGTTGTTGATTCGTAGGGATAATTGCATGAGCATGGTTTCTCAACCTCTAATCTTTTACCTAATTTGGACCTTACAACTACATCATTGAGCTGGGATATAATAATCCAAATAATTTATTAAATTTATCATCCTACGTTTGAACCAAGTAAGGCATCTAAGTAAATCCCTATCCTAGACGCTAAGTTCAATTATTTATTTTATAAAAGAACAAAAACCCAAACTTTGTTTATTCCTATGTTCTATCTCCCTATTCCCTCTCCCAAGATCAAAAGGTCGATAATATATGTATTTTTCGGGTGATCAATCCATAAAATAATTAAAATAAGAATAAACCAACAACCAAATATGATAAACAAATGCGAAATTAATCAAAAATAATAGTAATCATGTTCTTGGCTTTAATCCCGGAAAGAGGGGTTTTAGCTGATAATTTTCATAATTACGATCCAAATAATTGAATACATATTATGAAAAATTAAAAGCTAGATAAAAAAATAATAAACCTAATTAAAAAGTGTGCAACCACCTCTTTGTTGTCCAAAATGCGTCTAGGTGTGTCCAAGAATTTCCCAATGTTTTCCAAGTCCCTTTAAAGTTATCCAGGTGTACATATATATATATATATATATATATATAATATAATATATACTAATTATGGTGGGATTAGGAATATATCATGTGGTTTTAAAAATTCCCACCATTCGCCTCTTTAATTTGTGTGCCATTCAAATTATATTAAAAATGGGTTAAAGCCCGTGTCGGCAAAGAATTAAATTGCCAGTGTAGGATTACCTATCATGACACGATGCTTTCTTGACTCAAATGGGGGTCGCAACACGACCTCGCGACACCTCTCTAGAATTAGCTTCTCAAAAATTAGTTAAGTGTTGAACGTTTCTCCATTCATCCTTAACTTTGTGGTGTATTTAAAATGAATTTTTGGCCTTTAAATCATCAATATATCATTATATTCAGCTCACAAAGTCTTCTACATTATCTCACACCACAAATTAGAGATCAAAATAACACAATATCCTCAACGATGAATCAAAACAAGAGCTAAGATAATGCTAATTTGCAATGATCTTCACTTATTATTTCAACTCTTAACTTAATCAAATTGAGCGTTCCATATTACAAATAATTTATTCCACATACAATTACATATTTAAACCATTTGGAATAAATTAAACACATTAGAATCCACCGGAACAAACTAGACACACACCTAGCTCAAGCTAGTAAAACTAGTTTTCCAGGTTGAACTCTAAATGACTCAATTAAGTACAATCTTGTTTGAAAAACACATTGCACATTATAATCACACACTTGGACACTTAAATTCTTATTTATATCAATATGAACATGTTAATCACACGAATTACTCTCAAAACAAGGTGAAATAATCAAGAATAATGATATCAAGGAGTATAAAACTACCTTAGATCAGTATCATAGCCTAGGTTACTAGTCAATTGGTTGCCATAAAGTCTTATCAACTAAAGTCTCTTTTATGGATGTGTAGCACACCATACATATAAGGGAGAGGCTATGAGACATTTAAAAATATTCCCTTTTCTTATTATCTTATTTTAGGTGTTGAGTCTATGGTCTCAAAATCTCCTCTAACTCTTATTTGTTCACTTTTTAGATCATTCCCCCAGATGATCTAAAGATCATGGTAATTCCTCTGTACCACTTGAGGACACTGTTGATATAACATGCTCTGCGTATGGGGTACAAAATCGGTCTAGGGGTTTAAGTTTTTATTACCCTTCTGGAGTTTCATCAGTCCCCTCTAGTCCTCCTCAAGCTCTTTAGGCTAAGGTGTTGAATACAGAATTTCATCAGTCTATTCCTATATTAGCTCAGTTGGTATCTTTTACGTCTAAGCGTATATCTTTTGTTACTCCATATTCTGAGGCCATAAGGGTTGGCCATTCTCAGATTCTATGGGTAAGTGCACCAAGGGTTTTGTGAAGAGGGGTGGAATAGGTGTTTTAAATGTGATTAGATTGCTCACTTGCAGAGGGATTTTCCTTCTTAACTTGCTTTAGGGCAAAATAAGATTGCTGTTATGACTTCATCAGCTCCTGTACCAAAGGGTGATATTTCAGCTTCTGGTACCAGCACTGGTCAAAATTACTTATATCCTCTTACTACTCTCCAGGACTTGAAGGCATCTCCTAATGCTGTCACTTATATGTTACGACTCTTTTTTCATAATATTTATTTCTTGTTGATTCAATGTCTACTCTTTCTTATGTGACCTTATTTTTTTTTGTATATTTTTGTTTTGGTATCAAGTCTGTCCTTGATCCCTTTCTATTTCTATCCAGTGGGTGACTCTGTGGCTGATAGAAGAGTCTATAGGGGTTGTGTGGTATTTGTTAGTGGTAAAGAAACTCTGTTAGATCTAATAGAGTTAGACATGGTTGATTTTGATGTTATATTAGGGTTGAACTGGTTGCGCTCATGCTATGCCTTCTTAGATTGTCAAACCCATAAGGTAATATTTAAATTCCCTAATGAATTGATCATTGAGTAGGAAGGGGGTTCTCTAGTGCCTAAGAAAAGATTCATATCATATCATATAGCCTGAAAGTTGATTTCTAAGGGATGTCTTTATCATTTGGTTTGGGTTAAAGATTCTAACTTAGAGGGTCCTTCCTTACAATCTGTACTTATGGTTAATGAATTCCCCAAGGTTTTTCCTGATGATCTTCCTGGTATTCCTACCAAGGAGAGATTTATTTTGGGATTGACCTTATTCTGGACACTCATCCTATCTCTATCCCTCCTTATAGAATAGCTCTGTATTGAAGGAGATTAAAGAATAGTTGAAAGACCTTCTTGACAAGGGTTTTATCAGTCCTAGTACATCTTTGTAGGGTGCTCCTACTTTGTTTGTGAGTAAGAAGATGGTTTTATTTGGATATGCATTGATTACCGTCAGTTGAATAAGGTTATAGTGAAGAATAAGTACCTTCTTCCTTAGATAGATGATTTTTTTGACCAGCTTTAGGGTGCTAGATATTTCTCTAAGATTGATCTTCGGTCGAATTTTCATCAGTTAAATATTAAGGAGGTGGATATCCCTAAGACTTCCTTCCCAACCCAATATGGTCACAATAAGTTCCTAGTCATGTCTTTTGGTTTGAAAAATGCCCCGGCAACATTTACGGATCTCATAAATCGGGTATTCCATCAGTTCTTGGATTTGTTTGTCATAGTGTTCATTAATGATATTTTGGCGTGCTCTAGAAGTGAGGTGTATCACACCGACCATCTCCATATTATTTTGCTGACCTTGGAAGATCAGTATTTGTATGCTAAATTTATGAAAGGTGAGTTTTGGTTAAAAGTTGTTACTTTTTTGGGTCATGTCATTTTGAGTAAAAGGATCATGGTGGATATATAAAAAGTTAAAGTGGTTAAGAAGTGGACTAGGTCCACAACTCTAACTGATATTTGAAGCTTCTTGGGTTTATCCAGTTACTATAGGATGTTTGTGGAGAGTTCTCAACTATAGTTGCCCCGATGACTAAGTTGACCAAGAAAAAAGTGAAGTTTTTGTGGTTTGATTCTTGTGAGGATAGTTTTGATAAGCTAAAAGATAAGTTGACTTCACTTTAATTTTAACCATGCCTGAAGGTAATGATGGATTTATGGTTTATTACGATGTGTCCCTTATAGGACTTGGGTGCGTGTTTATGCAACATGGTAGGGTGGTGGACTATACTTCTAGGTAGTTAAAAGTTCATGAAAGGAATTATCCAACTCATGACTTGGATTTATTGGTTGTGGTATTCGTATTGAAGATTTGGCATCACTATTTCTATGGAGTCCATGTAGATATCTTTTCTGATAATAAGAGCCTGCAATATGTGTTCACCCAAAAGGAGTTGAATCTTAGGCAGATGAGGTGTCTTGAGTTGCTATAGGACTATGGCATGAGTCTCTACTAACACCCAGGTAAAGCTAATGTGGTTACTAATGGTCTTAGTAGGTTATCTATGGGATGTCTAACTCATCTGGATGAGGATAAGTAGGAGTTGGTGAGAGATATTCACCATATGGCTAACCATGGAATTTGTCTTTCGGACTTTGAGGATAGGGGTGTGTTTGTACAAAAAGTAGTGCAGTCATCTCTTGGTACTGAAATAAAAAAGAAGTGGGTATTGGATCTTGTCTTAATGAAGATTAAGAGAGATATGAGACATTAAAAGGTTATCGCCTTTGAGGTTAGTAGTGATGGAATCTTAAGGTACCAAGGCAGATTAATTATTCTTGATGCAGATGGGTTACGAGAGAGGATCTTTGCTGAGGCTCATGAGTTGCATTATTCCATTCTTCTTGGTTCGACAAAGATATATCATGATCTTAAGGAGATTTATGGGTGGAACAATATGAAGTAAGATATGGCTAGTTTTGTGGCTAAATGAATGGTGTGTCAACAAGTGAAGGTCAAGCATTTATGGCCCGGATAGATGTATTAAGAAATTGATTTCCCTGTGTGGAAGTGGGGAGTGATTAGTATGGATTTTGTTACCAGTCTTCCTAGGTCTCGAAATCAGATTGATTTGATTTAGATCATTGTGGATAGGATGACTAAGTCTGCTCAATTCTTGCCAGTAAGGACTAGTTATTTGATGGAGAATTATGCAAAGTTGTTCCTCCAAGAGATTGTGAAGTTGCATTAGGCGCTTGTTTCTATCATGTCAGATCATGGTACTTAGTTCTCATCACACTTTTGGAATTCATTTCAGAGAGGTTTGGGAACTAAAGTGATCCTTAGAACTGCTTTCCACCTATATTTGGATGGGCAAGCAGAAAGAACTATTCAAATATTGAAAAATATGCTTCGAGCTTACGTGATTGACTATAGTGGTAGTTAGGTTGATCATTTGTCTTTTATAGAGTTTTCATATAATAATAGCTACCACTTTAGTATTGGGATGGCTCGTTAGAGGCGTTGTATGGTAGGAGGTATAGATCTCCTATTAGATGGTTTGAGGTTAGTGACTTGGAGATATTTGGCCCTGATTTGGTTCACCAAGCTAGGGAGAATGTGAAGGTGATTCAGGATAGACTTAAGACCACCCAAAGTCACCAAAAGTCCTGTACGAATATAAGATGTAGGGAGTTAGAGTTTGAAGTTGGCCATTGGGTGTTATCCAAGGTATCTCCAATGAAGAGAGTAATGCAGTTTGGGAAGAAAGAAAAGCTCAGTCCTTGATATGTCATCCCATACTTAGTATTGAAGAGGGTTGGTAGTGTTGTATATGAGTTGGAGTTGCCTCTTAGTTTGAGTGCCATTCATCGTGTGTTTTATATTTTGATGTTGAGAAAGTACATGGGCGATTCTTAGATGGTTGTTCCTTTGAAGGAGGTAGGTATTTTGAATTTCTTATCTTATGAGGAAGTCTTGTTTGAATTTTTTTATTAAAGTTTGTAGTCTTCAAACAAAGGATGTAGCTATGGTAAAGGTTCGATGGAGGAACTACAAGGTTGAAGAGGCTACTTGGAAAACTGAAGAGGACATGAAGTCCAAGTATCCGTTCTTATTTCCCATTCTAGACAATCATGCTTAAGGTACATGTATTCCTTAGCATCATTTTTTCTATCTTTGTTAAAGGTAAGAGTAGATGTATGTGGAATAAATTCGTGCTAATAAATACCTTGTCCCGTCATTCGAGAATGAATAATCTAAGTGGGGGAGAATTGAAATACCCCAGATTTTGGCCCTTGGAAATTTCTTGAGCTTTGGGCTCACTGCCTTGGTAACGACTCACCCTATGAGTCGTATGGTGTCCTGATGAGTCGTTGGGATGAGTCATAACTAAATTAGTAAGTTTTTGGCTTGATTCTACTTTGCATACGAGTGTGTCACTAATAGCCGTAAGATATGTCATGAGTTATTAGGTATAATCATAGGGTGTCCTGTGTAAGTTGCGATTTGGGTTTTATGTCGACAACAACTGGAACATACAAGTTGTAGGGTCCCATTATGAGTAGTGACATTGAGTTGTAAGGATAACAATATAGGGTTGGTGGTATTGCCTTGGTTATGACTCGTGGTGATGAGTCTTAAGGAGTGGCTACGAGTCAAGGGTTGAATCATAGTCAAAGACGACCCTTTTTTCAGCTTTTAAGTTAAGGGCATTCTAGATATTTTCCCTCTTACCCAACTTGAAACCCACGTCTTATAACCTCATGAGGGTGCCAATAGCGCTCAGAAACACATCAAAGTAAATTCAACACTGTCAAATGCTTCAAGCTCAAAAACACTTAGGGTTTTTAAGAGGCTGATCAATCAGGGCTTTCAAAGGTGATTTCTCTCCATACATGTTACTATTTCAGGCATCTGACTCTTCTCTTATTGTTAATTTATTAAAAAAACATATGCATTAAAGTGTTGTTCACATGGAATTATTTTGGTATTGAAAACAAGTGTTATGGGTTTTAAATTCTTATTGTTGAACAGTATGTTTCCATTATTTAATTATGATTATTCATGCTTTAAATTTGGTTTTGATCTTGTGGGCGAATGGGTATGTTGAATGAACTAAGGAATTGTGATTTTCCCAAACTTGTGGCTTTTGGAGTTGTTATAACCCCAACCCCAAGGTGTGAAATTGGTTATGAGTTTTGAGAAAGGTGGGAATTTGTAAAATTTAACTAGTCTTACACTGATTGCATGATATAAAGAGTTATTTTGAAAGATAATGGTCTGATTTAATGAACAAAGGGAGTCAGTGTCCCCCACCTTGTATTAATGAACAAAGGGAGTTATTTTCCACAAGTAAATAGAAAATTGTTTTGGCATGTTGTTATTACCTTGCAAGTGTAGTGGGTATGTCGATACCAACAATGTATGCCATAATGTGAAATGTGGTTCATAATTGGGATTGTGTGATAAATGTTTTAATTAGGCTCTAATAAGGGTTGTGTAGTGGAGTCGTGAAAGTAGAGGGCCGGATGACCGACACTGGAAACTTGTTTGCCGATGCCGGGGTCAAAGTGACCAGAGAGGTTCGAGTACTCCTTATTATTATTATTTCATAATTAGGAAGGTTTGAGTCCCCCATAAATCATTAAGTCACCTTAGAAGATGTTGGGAGGTTCGAGTTCCCTATGTGAATATATAGGAGATTATTCTCCGATTCGTACAGCTATAGGCACTGGGGCCCAACCAGGGGGTGAGAGATGGGGCCCACATAGCTCGTGGGTACTATTATATGATGATTGAGCTACACGTTCCAGATTAAGGTTTTAAAGAGCATGATAAACCTTGTTCCCTATCTCAGTATGAAATATATATATAAATATATATATATGTATATGTGTATTTGCATATGGTTATGTGCATTGGTTGACTTGGTTTGAATTGACGACATTGTTTTATCTTTATCCCTGAGTTACATATGAGCGTTCACCCCACTAATCATCTTCGGACGTTGTATCCCCACATGATGCTGGATTTGACAATTTTTTACTTCTTCTACTCAGTGATTATGGATTAATCGAGAGTCGACTTGAAGTTGTGAGCTTCCATACTTTGAAAGGCTCCATTTTAGGATTATATTTTTCGTTTGAGTTATGGACTATTGGATACTATTTGTGGCTATAGTTGAGGGCATGCCCCAAGCCTTTTTTAATATTTGGTTTGTAGAGACTTTTTTGGACTACAGTAGACTTGGGATGGTTTGGTTGTAGGTTGGTTTGGTTATACACTTATCATAACATCTTTAATTTTAAGTTCTTTTATCTTGTTATATGTTTGAAATTCATCCGACATGGGTGTAAGATGGTCTATGTATTGGATGTTGGGGGTGGTCTCTTGTACTTGTTAGACTTGAGATACCCATCACGACCAAGCCTTGGTTCGGGTTTTGTCATAAGGTAAGTTAGCCAAACACTCCTTGCTCATTTTTCATTATTTTCCCCATCAAATTCCATCCTTTTTCATTGTAAATTCTTAGAATTTAGGTCTTAAATCCTTATACTTTAAAGGATGATTGGGGCCCTAATTAATGGTCCATTTGTTCTAGCGTTTGAGCATACATTCCTAATCCTTCGAGGGATCTCGTGATGGAATAAATTTTGGGTTTTGTTTGTGGACCCCACAGTCTCGTTCTTGATTTGAATTTTGACCCGACCTTTTATATAGAAATATGGGTCTCGTTTTAGTCCTATTGAAGTGCAGATTATTATTTTGATAGTGTGGCAGTGTTTTAGGGTCATAGAGCAAGGGCGAATACTTTGTAGATGATTCCAGAATTACGGTTTTGACATTGGTATAGGCTTCAATCTACTTTTCTCTATGAGATAGTATATGCACAGATTGTATGCTAGGTGAAGATGATAGGATGTCATCATGACTAAAATATTATGAATTAACCTATTTATGGGTTTTGGGGTAGGAATGTGACCCAAACGTTTGTATAAACCACTTGTTATGGCCATAGAATCTTATCACCATAGGTTATAAGCTTATTAATCATAGATCGATATTAAAGATCCTTCAGCATAAAACTTATTATTTGAGTTAATGAATTTGATCATAGTTTTTGGATTATAGTATTAATATTATGCTAGTTATATACCTTTGGGCTTGAGGCCGTGATTACGGTACTAGATGGACTCAATTTATCCTTTTAAAGTACATATTTAACTCTATAGACACTTAGACACTTATGGTTGTATTGTTTGAATATTGGTGAAGGGATGCTGGTGAATAAATTCAATTAGATGTCGCTTACCTAGATGCGGTGCTTGTCCCATCAAGCATAGGTAAAGAACAAGACATTGGGGATTCTGAATCTGACTGCACTTTCCTCAGGTCGAACGGCATGCTCACTTAGAGAATTCTAATAAAAACCATGATTTTACTATTATTTTCTAGAAAAGGGATTTATTCCCACTTTTTATTTTTAAAATAAATTGTTTTATAATGGGAATCATACCACCTTATTTAATGATTTATAAGCTTTTGAAACTACAGATGATGTTTTAGAATTAGATCGAGATTAATTCTGATCTGTTGTTTATCCACTCTTTCACCACTACTATTTACTTTGATCGAGAGAGAGACTCCAACCCTCTCTACTTTATAATTTTTATCTAGTTCCGGAATTGATCTCGAGCAATGAATTTTCAAAACTACACTCTTTTAGTCATGGTTTGATTCCATGCACTTATTATATGTACATCTCTTTGGTACTGGATGGGGTAGATTGATGATGATAATTATTAGAAGTCCTGGATTAGGACCAGGTAGTGTATTAGAATATTCTTGAATCCCCTAGGGGCCACTACATCCATGAGCCACAGTGCTGGAGAAGAGAGGTCGTCATAGGTCCAACACTTATGAGTTATTGAGCTACGAGTAGGTGTATATACTTTGTATATTATGGCACTCGAATCAGATATGGTACTATGGATTTACTTTTCATTCATTCATTCATATGCAGTATCTATCATCAATATATTATTTGGTGCTTATATCTATAGTCCTTATGGGGGTTGTATATATATAGGGTATAATTGTTGTTTGTTGAGTTTTTGATTGGGTCTTTCGGGCTTATGAAGGACCGATTAGGTATTATTTGTTTGAACTAGCCAGTTACTTTATTGTTGTTATTATGGTTCGTGCATGGCAGGTTAATGGTTTTTGGTATGATTCTGAACCCTTTTCTTTTTATGGTAATTTATGTTATTTATAGTTACCTCATGGTCAAATATTATGTTTAGGGTCCATAATTATGTCAGCACTAGCTTTCTTACTCACTGTATATCCCTCTCTTCATTGTCTATTCATGTCGTATATATATATATATATATATATATATATATATATATATTCTTGGCCTTGTATACTACTATATAACTTTCCTTTACTCTTACTGGTATATTGACTAGTGATATACGATATTGCACTTTAGTTGCTGATCACTATTATAATAGGATAGTTTATTCTTAGTGTCCCACTAGCTTTATCATGATTAGTTTCTTGGATAGTTGTATATAGTTACATTTTCTACCTAACATGTTCTTTATGATTGCATTATCTTTTGAACTCAGTCAACTATTTCCTAATGAGCACCACGTGTTTGGCACTCATACTACACTTTTCCAGCCTACAAATCATAGTACGATTTCTCGTTGTTGTTTTGTGTATTGTGCAGAGCAACTATGGATTGGAGATTTGGGGTGAGCTCCTGCAGTTTGGAGTATTACTACTCTTCCTCTTATTGATTAGACTAATCTCTACATTGTCTTTAGAGGCGACATACTTATATTTACTCAGTATTTCACTTTATACTCTTATTGTATTAGAGGATCTTGTACTAATTTCACCATATTTTTGGGTTGCTTTATATATATTAGTCTCTTAATCATATTTACTCCATTTTTTTCTTTCAGATCTTTTACTAGTCCGTTACTAGCTATTTTGGACTATAGGTTGGCTTACCTACTTATGGATTATTGTAGGTGCCATCATGACCTAAGAAATCGGATAGTGACAAGTCCTATATAGGATTCGAGATATCCATATATACTCTATTATCCTAAACCAGGACATCCATAATCCGTATCCAAATCACTCCATCTATTACCAAAGGAAAATAAGAGTAAAGAGAGTGATCAGACTCAAATCAATGCTAAATTAGTATAATGAGTGCTCAAAATCGAGCAAAAAAGAAATCAGTATAAATTTTTGAATCCATTGTACACGATCAAGCCCGGGACTAAAGAAGCAAAATAATGTAGGAAGGATCGAAATCCTTCTCAACCAAAGTATTTCCTCTATTCCCTTTTTCTTGTCACTAATTTCCTAATTGAATTTCTACTTTTACTTGTCATTTTGACATATCAAGAAAAGACAACTTCTTTTTTCCTATTTTACTCTTAGCATTAATTGTTTTTTCTCCAAATTAATTTTAAAATACAATATAAACATCAGTTAATGAGGGTACTATGGTAAAATAACCATGTTATTAATTATTTTTCATAATAGGTGTGCCAAGTTAAAATATATCAAGTAAAATCAAACGGAGGAAATAGTAAACAGTGGTACGACTTCCATTTTAAGAAAAACTAGTTTAAAAGTGAAAAAAATGAGAATAATTCTCTTTTTAAAAAACAGTAGTAAAATTAAGATTTTAGTTGGAATCGTACCACTAAATAAGTAATAGAACGACTAACCATATGGATGACATCACCAGTATCTAAACATTATAACCATAAGTATCTAAGCATCTATAATCTCTAACCATGTCCTTTAAATGATAAAATACTAGCCTGGCATCCAACTAATATCGTATCCAAGGACTCGGGCCTAAGAATATATAATTTAATGAATATTAGTACCATAATTCGGGAAGCTATGGTGAACAAGGGTATAAAGCTACAAGAAAGATCTAATGAGGAAATACCATCCAATTCACTAAGTAATATAGGAATTCTTATACTAAAGGATCCTTCATATCAATCTATGATTAAACATGACTATAATCAAGTGTAATTGGATCCTACACCTATAACAAGTATCTTAGGCTAAGGTTCAGGTAGTATTTCAATTCTAAATCCCCTAAAAAGGTCAAGTTATGGTAATTGATAGTCATTAACCTATCCTATAATCTCTACCTAGAATGCAATCTATACAATACGAATCTTAAGAAATAAGTAGACCGTAGCCTACCTTGAAAACGTATCACAATCTCGAACCACCCAGGAATCACTCATCTTTTATCCACAATTTTAAAATGTTGTAACACTGTCAAAATCATAATCTGCATATTAGTACGAGTAAAACGATACTCATATTATAATATAAAACTCCAGATAAAAAATTAGATCATAAATTAGCTCGTGGGGCCCACTAATGAAATTTTAAAATTGAATTTATTACGAGGTCCGTCGAAGGATGAAAAATATATGCTCAAATTTGAGTGTAAATGGAGCACAAATAAGAGCTTAAGTCATCCACAAAGTTATGGGATTTAAAAACTAATTTCTAGGGATTTACAAGAAAAAGAACGAAATTTAACAAGGATAAATGAGGTGGATAATCTTGAAAAATGAATAAAATAAATATACAATCCTGTATCCAATGATTATGCAAGAAAAATGCTTTAAGGACCCCCTCAAATGGAGTTTCATAGCTCCTAACATGGTGAAGATAAGGTTCTGACCGAAATTGGACTTATATGTTGTCAAGTTAAAGATTTGTTCATTGCTATAAACGACCAAGGTTTTACGATAGTGATGAAGGAAATCATAATTATTCATTGCTATCAGCAACCTTGATAGTGATGGAATAATTAGATTTTGTTCATCACTATCAGCGACCAAGGTCTTGCGACAGCGATGATGGAAATCATAATTTGTTCATTGCTATCAGAAGCCTTGATAGAAATGAAGATATCAGATTTTGTTCATTGTTGTCAGTGACCAAGGTTTCACAATAAGGATGGGAAATTTTGTGCACCAGCAAAATAATTAATAATCTTTAAGTTTCAAACTCTCCGACAAACCCGCGAAATACATTTGAAACCCTGTATGCGCAAATGAATTATACTTCCATATTAAATTCGATATTTCTGATTTAATGAGATTTCCATCCAAGGTTATTTCGATAAAATATTAGTTTCATACTCATAGTTCTATTTTTATCAAAGTCCACCCAATAGCCCAAAATGAGTCTAGAAGCTTTGAAAGATGAAGCAAGGGACTCCTAGCATAAAATCCATGTTCTAGAGCTACCTATGTTGTTGGAATTCTCATCCGAGGTTGTTTACTAGAAGTTTTGGTTCAAGACTAGTTTCTCAAGTTCAAAATCTCCAAAATAGGGAAATAGGCATAAAATCCAAACGAACTACCCAAAAATTGAACCGACGGTTTCATAAATTGTAGTGTGCTTAGATAAAGCTACATAGTAAGATACTACCTTAATCACATTTTCCTTGGTTGACAATGTCTTGAGGATAAATTTTGATCCTTGTCTTGGCACTAAGTTTGCGTGCGTGTTTGCATTCATATATATCTCACTACATAAATGTTATACTTACCAAAAGTTTTAATATGCATGGTTTGGAGCTTTTTATAATTTTTTTGTCATATGATTTATCGCTATCAAGATTTGGCTTAAAGTACAATACTTATTTATAGCATTTAAATAGATACAATATTTATGTTACTGTCAATTTTTATTTTTAAATAATATTTTTCTTAGATACATAATTTTATTGATTGATGTGAGATACACATGTAAAGTACATACTCTCAAAACTTGTATATATATAAATAGGGGCGAGCATGAACATGAGTTTCATAAACTTAAAGTGCTGTAAATATTTATTTATTTAACTTTTCAACCAAGTACTAATAGTAATAATAAATAAATAACCCAAATAGCAATTTTTTCGCATTACCTAAACCCCAAATAGCATTGCTTTCATGACTTAAATATTTTTGGCAGCACCTAAACCCTAAACAACATTGTTTTCAAACTAAATTGATGAGATACTCCCGCCATCCAACAATAGTTGTCCATTATTGACTTGATACATATGTCAATAAATAATAAATAATAGAATAAGTTTTACTACATTATCCTTTGAATATAATAAATTTAATGTGTTCAAAATGTATTGAGTAATGAATAGAATTAAATAGCAATGATAAAATGGGAAGAAAAGGATCAATTATTCACTAATTATCTAAATTGAACAAGTATTGCTGGACATCTATTTTTAGTATAATGGATAAATATTATTGGACAGGGAGAGTAGGTATTTAGGTCATAATCTAAATAAACTTTAGTCCATAAACCATCATAATAAAGCCAACCAATTAAAAAAGCATTAACTATTGTTTGATTTGTTTGACAAATCAAAAGATACCAAAAATGAAATTGTTTTGATTTGTTTGACAAATCAAAAGATACCAAAAATGAAATTGAAGAACCCAAATCATTTTTTGGTGATGGCACCAAGCCACCAACAAATTTGTGGTCTTAGGGAGTGTTACTATGGAGAAAAATATACTATTTAGGAAACTATGTTCTTATTTTCTAATATTTGGTAGGATAAAATTTTAGAGAAATATTATTTTTAAAATAAGAAAAATAACTTTCTCAATGGAAGTAGGAAAAAACACCCAACCCTTATTTGTTGACATATTAAAATTGTCCTTCGAGGTGGCAAGGTGGTATGGTCAACTATAGTAATTATCATGTTTATGTAATTATATTAGTGCAACCAACAATACATTTGTAATTACATTGTAGCAAATAAACAAGTCATGATAATTACTACAGTGTAATTACTAGATTGTGTAATTACTAAGATAGTAATTATATCAATTTCAATTATCAAATTACTTTCCAAATATAACCTAATACACTATTACTTGATAGAATCTTTACGTCAAAACAGTAGTACCAACAAAGAAAATAATGAAACTTCCATTTGAACACCGAAAAAAAGGTTTTTTTGAGCAATAGGTATTATAGGCACATATGGCCTCCAAAATCATTAACATATTTTTCAAGGAATTTCCTAATGATTCATCACAACAAAGACTCTGATATCAATTATTGAAAATAAACATTAAAAAAAAAAGGCTATTGTAACCTTACCGTAATCTATTATGTCAAATCATCAAGAATATAACAGTTAATACTAGATGAGGAAACATAATTTAATTCATGAAAACTAATGAAATTTATTTGTAACAATCCTCTAAGTGATTTCTAGTTTTTTTTTTTTATATATATATATTTTGACTATTTTGTCCTTTTTCATTGTTATTTTATACCATTTATTAGTTGTTAAGATGGTTGTCATAATACTCAAAGAATTCGAGCGTAATTTATATGAGTTTGAGGCTTTGAGTAGCCTCTAAAGTGATATAGTTGACTTTGGTCAATATTTTTTATTCAAATATCAGATGGTGATTTTATCAATCCCATTAGATCTGAAATGTTGATTTTTAGATTAGTTGCATGGTTGGTTTGAGTTTTGAGACTATATTATGACTTTTGAGCATTGGACGAGAAACTAATTTATTTGACCTAAAGGGATTTTTGGGGTTAAACTTATTGATAATGATATCTTTTGGTGAATCTGATAGTTCCATTGAATTCATAATGTCTATATTAGCCTAGTAGCACTATCAAATTATTTTTATGAGCTTTTAAATAAATCTCGAGAGTTTGTTTCAAAATATTTTAAGAATCAAACTGATTATTAGTGACCAGTTTCCTGTGCACCAGTCAACTACTCATCATGATCATATGGTTAGGAGTCTCGATCGTAAAGAGTTGGGGTTTTGTTCATAGAGATATCGAGTTCAGGTCGGATTAGGCATCACAGTTGTGTGGATCCTTCCCATAATCATGAAGACTAATTAGGTAGTGATCAATGTTGACCCTTCTATGTGATCACGAGGTACTATGCACCGGAACAATGTATAAACTCCATTTTCAATCTTGGGGAGCATTATTTTGAGAGAATTTAAGAGGATATTTCATAAACTTTGATTTGGGTAAGCTTTTAAGTCTATTTTTATCATACGGCCCAAAATAGAGTACGTGATGACATATGTCCAACCCTCCATACAGGTAAGCCTATCCCAATCCTAAACTCAATAATCAAGTTCAATCAAAAGTGGAAGAAAAGGAGATAGAATAATCCATAAATATGCTTGAAGATAAATATAATTAAAAATACATTCCAGCTCTGATTGTCACTAGTACAAGCCTCTAAATATAGAATGATCACAATAAGTAAAGTATCTTAAATGCGGATAGATATAAGATAAACAAAAGAGATTTGGTAAGCTTTGAAATTTATCAGCCACTACCTCAATCTCCACAACTCCAACGTCGAATGAATGTTATCTACATTCTACTACTCGAACCAATACCTGCACGAAGTGTAGAAAATAAGAAAAGAAAAATAAAAGCAAGAGTAAGTATGAAACATGTGTCTTCAGCAAGCATCATCAATAACCGATAATAATCTAAAGTGATAACAAGAACCACCACCTCAACTGCTCAAACTTTCTCCAAATAGATCTATAATCGATAAATACACCACTTCATTCTATCAAGATAATCCAACACAATATTCATAAGGTCATTAATCAACAGGTAGTCAAGTATATCTAAGTAAGTCAATACTAGTCATTTATGATCAACTGTTAAAGTCATTTATGAAGTAGAATCACTAATACCATGTATCAATCTTAATCTAATATGTTCAACCAATAATCAGGGATAAAATAGTGAGATATGTGAAATTAGGTGTATATAAATGTTTTCAATAAGTGCGACATAACAATCTCTTAGATCAAGTAATATCCAAATCCCACATCTTATGATATCTCAACCTCCAAGTCAATAAAAAATGATATAAGATGATGTAGTAAAATGGAAAGGATGCTTAATACACAATATTATCAACAAGGTCCAATCGTGGTAGTACAATAATGAAGCAAATAAATAACGCAATGTCAAACCATAGCAAATAATGCAGTGCAATGTAAATGATGTAATAGAATATAATGATGATAGTGAAACATTTCGTATGTACCTTCCAAGCCTTAGCACTTCAGGACAAGACTCATGAGGGGTTCGCAACCCATATATTTTAAAAATCTTGATCTCATGTCTCAAATCAACCGTACCAGCACATCCCTCGGTATAGGTATTTTATAAAGTACCTTATTTTCTTACAAAAGTTAGTATTTCTCAACAACCTTAATAGCACATTACTTCGTACAGGAATTTTATAAAGTATTTCTCCTTCACTTCTCCAGCTATTGTTCACGGATCAAAAATTTTTAAAAATATTTCTAAGTAGTACTAATTTTCCATGAATATGTATGTATAAAAGAAGGATATAATGCTAAAAAATAATTAGAATGAAGATGATAATCCATTCAATACATATAAAAGTGAGCTAAAAATCAACTCAATGTATCAATAATTGATGATATTAGCCCTCACTTGGCACAATTAGAAATAATAGTCATGTAAGATATCAATAATACCATTTCGGTCCCTTCACTCGGGTATCAATAATATGAAGTACAATTAAATACACAAATAATACCAACAATATCAATTCAAGCCCCCACTTGGGCATCACAATAATGTTTTCTCCTTTGTCAATGATAACATATATATAAACCCCCACTTGAGCACACGAAAATAAATAATTTCTTAAGTAAATAATCATATTCAAATAAACTTACACATGACAACACAAAATTAACAATAATTCCAATAATAATATATTGTAAAACTACCTAAACCTAACTTGTTTTATACTATAAGTCTCATCTTTTCCAAGGATGATGTCATTAGACTACAATTATAAAAGAAAACCCTGTTAGTTAATTATATCCTAATAAGAGACACTAAAATTCGATATTCATGTCAATTATTACAAGTTAACTTATGCTAAGTATTCTCTAACACTTAGTTATTCCATCAGTATCAATAATAACATAATTATGTCCTAAAAGGTCATTAACCCACAATCATGACAATAAATTTTAGTAAACACGATTTTAAGCTTTAAAATAGGTATCCAATATCAATTTATTTAAGAATAATAAGTCAACTATCTACAACCTATTCTAAGCACATCCTCAAGTAGCATGACTAACTAAGGTAATCAATTATAGAACTACAATTCATTAATATACATTGATACCTGCGAAGATGCTAGCTATTTTACCTATGTGAGATCTCTATCCAAAGCTATTTACGAAATGCAAGCAAATAAACATACAACATATAAACACTTCAGTGAAAGTTATGATACGCCTCAAATTACATTTAAAAAGGAACTGCAAGTCAAAAATCAGTCCAAGGCATCAACTAGAAGTTGTAATTCCTTAAATCAATACCAAATGTGTCCAATTTAATCAAATATGACATGTACAAGTCAAAAGAAATCCAATGATACCCATATTGAATATATTAGTTTTGGGTACAAAATCCACTTTGAAAATCATTTGCAAAAACACAAGGGTTGAATTGAAATTTTATTTCAAAAATAAGCTCTTTATATCAATAGGAGTTGATATCTAAAAACCCATGCAAAATGAACGAAAATCAAACATCGATTAAAAGAAATCTAATTTTATACATTATCAAATAAAACCCCCAAAATTATATTAAAAATCAAGGATTTAAAGTTGTTTTGAAGATGAAATCAATGAAAATGATGAATACAAGATTTAGAAACTTACCCATAAAAAAAATCTCTAAACTCCCTTTGAAATTAGCCTAATCCGAGCTCTCAAAACTCAAAAATGGAGAAATGGGATTTTGGGTTGAGAATGAAATTAATTTTTGTCCAAGTAATAAATTCCCTTTGCGAATGCATACCCGACCCAAATCCCTTATTTGAGGTTTTGCCTTCATAAATGCGATGAAGGCCAA
This sequence comes from Capsicum annuum, assembly GCF_002878395.1. Classification (NCBI taxonomy): domain Eukaryota; kingdom Viridiplantae; phylum Streptophyta; class Magnoliopsida; order Solanales; family Solanaceae; genus Capsicum; species Capsicum annuum. Next base: position 24,228,549 of record NC_061118.1, on the reverse strand, counting down.
CAAAATGCGATGAACAATAAAGTCAACCTACACGGATGCGATCCCACCATCGTGTTTGCAATGATTAGTATGTTCCTTCTTTGTGAATGCAATTAGAGTCCCATGAAGTCAAAGAAGGTATATCGGCTGCACTAAAAACAACAATACAACTGTTGGACTTGAAAAAATAGTCCCAATTGGACCCCCCGAGATTCATTTGAGACCTCGCAAAAATAAAGTAATAATGTTACTAGGCTATTTTTGATGTTTTAAATTCAATGAATCCATCAAATTTATAAAAAAAATGGGTTGTTTATTATAAATTAGCCCACAAGATTCCTTTTAGACTATTTCACTAGTTGTTAACAAAAGGTCCAAAATACAAATAAAGGCCCGGGACTGAAATAAATACTCTCCAAAATCAATATTCTGAATCTACTCAAACAGTCGGAATCATTATTAGAAACTCGAATCTAAAATATTGACTGAAGTAGAACTAATTCCTTTAAGGATATTCAAAATCACAAATTCATATAAAATACTACAGAATGAATCAAGGACCGCGCAAACTATTTTTGCAACTCATAAATGGTATAAAATAACAACGGAGAAGGACAAAATAGTCTAAATACCAAAATTTCTAAAAATCACTACCAAGGTTGTTACGTTGTATCCCTTATCCATTGATTAAATTATAAAAACATCTTCAAAATTTGAATTTTAAACTTAAAAATTTTGGGTTTTACCTGATAATGTGAAAAATAATTATTTTGATGATTTCTAATTCAATTTTAACTTAGTTTTTGATTAGATTTCAGATGTAGAACTCTTAAATTATGGGTAATATAATTAGTTATTAAAATATTCATTTTACTCTTTTATTTTTTAGGTCAATTTTTAAAGTTATTTTTGATCCAGAATCAAAGTAAGCCAATATGGCTATTAATAGACTCCTAATTACGTATAGAAATAATTTTTGATAGATTGAGAGCATTTTAAAGTCGCTTGGAAGGGGGAGATTTCGTGTTGAAGGGTTTAAACCTGTGTTTTTTACTTTCGAGTTGGGTTATGGCTTAAATTTCTTTATATTAGGCTAGGTAGATAACATTCATGTAAAGTGTACTATCGGTTGAGGAATTTATCATTATCTTCGTCTTTTAAAATCATTCTTATAATTGTTCGTTTGGGTGCTTGTGTTAATCTTATGATTGGCTTGAGTGATTATTATCATTCAGATTCTCATGCGAGGCTGTGTTGTCCTTTTTAGAGAATTAAGTATTTTTTTAATTATTGTGATGTACGTGTAGGGTCTTGTATTGATATCATTGATGTCTTATATGATTCTTTAATATTGTGTTTTCATGAGATGGCTTATGTAATGACTTATTAAGATTTGGGTGTTTGAATTCATTCATGCCATTATTGAGCTGATTATTGTATGTTGTTGATTTTACTATGATCATGCATAGTCATTCATCACTCATTTTCATGGAACTCATAATACTATGAAACTTAGATTTCTTTGTGAAAGAAAGCGTACTATTTTATAAAATATCTTAGCTAAGGAAAGTGCCAACAAGGTTGATTGATAAGATTGTGATTAGTATATGGACTACGAACCCCCGCCCTCCCTCTTTATGGGTCTTTTTCTAAAATCTTAGGCATGAAAGGTGTATACAAAGAGAATATTTAAGCATTGTATACACACTATATTATTGTGCTATACTACCTTTTATCCCATCTATGTGAATTATACTATGTGTTGGACTTCCTTACATATGTGGTGGTATATTTCCTATATTGTATTGAGATAGTATTATTATATTACTAGAATTTTTACGGCTTAAGCTATTAGGACATTTTCTATTTGCAAATAGACATGTTGTTCATACAGTATTTTACTTGTTTAGTTGTCTAATTAGCTTGGTCGGCTTATCGTGCCCACTGATTACAAGTTAATCGGTTTTACTCCTACTTTTGAATTATTTTGATACAGATTTTAGTACTAGTGTCATCCATGAATTGTAACTTTTTGTGCAACGTTGGGATCTTGAAGTCATATGAGATCCCTGTTAGGAGTTTATACCCGGTTTCATCCAATATTTTATGTCTTTACTTTACTTTAGAGAAGATGTTATGTCTTCATACTTATATTGGTGTTTAGGGTGCTCTTTACCCATGATAGTAGATCTTTGGAGTTTTGGAGATGTATTATTCAGATATTTATTTGGTTATCGTATCAGGTCGACTTTATCATAAAGTCTTATGTTTTGTTTTATTATATATCTCATTTTAGTATTTATTCTATGTTGGAGTTAGACTTACCTACCAAGGTTGGGTTAGTGTAGCTATCATCGTGACCTCAAATTCTTGTATGACATTATCATCTTGCAGTTAGCAGTCTTCCAAATCAAGATCCAAGCATATGTCATTTTAATGATAGGATTCTAGAAATAAACCCATGTGTCTAATTTGGGAACCATAACCCTATTTATAAAGGCATTAGTTTATGTAATTCTAATTGATCTCATCAATAAACTAGAAATTACATTCGAGTATCTACACATAAAACCTCATATTTTATGAGGTGTATCAACCTTCAACTAGCAACCAACAAATATTATTCTTAATAAATAAACGTACAAGTTCATACAACGTTTTAACATTAATAACTTATTAGCTTGTATGCAACAAATCATAAATTAAGATTTCAAACTTAATTATGTCTTTTTGGGCTATTTTGACTTAAAAATAAATGCTTAAAAGAACTTCTTTTATTTTATTCAAATACTATATATGTACTAAAAACTTATTTTGATTCAAAAGCGCAAAAATCAAACCAATCCAACATGCTCTAAGTAGTAACTATATGTACAAAGTAGCAGTGTACATGAACCAGATTGGTCCAGATTTTTAAATTATCAAATCAAATCATTTGTGTTAGATTTTTAATCTATAAACCAAATCAAATCAATAAAATTTGTGGTTTTCGACCTCGGTTATTTTCAATTTCCTAAATATTTTGGTTTTTCTTTGCAGCAAAGTCTTCATACAAATATATAACTAATTTATGCTTCAAATGTCTCTTTTGTCCTACAAAAATATAACTATCTTAGGTGTTGATTAAATAACACAAAACATGAAACGAGTGATAACAACAAAATATTCAACAAAAATAATAATAAAATTGTATAAAATAAAGATTGCATATTAATAAATTATAATAAAAATAATTATAATTTTAAAATATTATGTCATGCTAAATAAGTCTAATAAGTATTAAATACATGACTAAATATTAAATAGAAAATAAATTTAGATTATGTACTTATGCAAAACTAAAGAATATATATCCAATATTATGGTTATTCCTAGTGTCTAATTGAATGTTTTACTAGCCTTAGTATTGATTTGGGCTTTATTTGAGTTAGTACTAGGGGAAAGGACAAAAATAACACTTCATTCTAAAGTAATTCCGCTGAAATAACCCCTGATTAGCTATAAACTTAATTCCACTTAATAGCCATCTCTAAAAGACCATTATTCTATATATATATATATATATATATATCATATGTGTGCCATAATCCTTTTTATTCACACTTTCCTGTATATATATTGTATATCAACGTACAAGGCCTGCATACCTTCTTCCCACCAAATACAAAAAAAGTTTATTTTTTATTTGTTATGTAATTACATATTTTGTATAACAATGATACATATACATATTTTATACATCATTGATGCAGTTTCTATACACATCTTAAAAATATATATTCTACATAATGATGATACAATTTATATTGATATCATATACAAAATACATATTCTATACAATAGTTATACAATTTATATATATATTTTATTCAATCTTTAGCTGCAATAATTATTTAGATACAGACCCAGGGAGGAGTTAATGATAAGTTAGAGGTTTGAAGATAGAACTTAGAGTATAAAGGGTTAAGGTTGAGCAAGACTAAGATGGAGTACTTGGAATATAAGTTCATTGATTTGACGCATGAAACTGACGTGGTAGTGAAGTTAGATTCTTGAGCCATTTGAAAGACAGATAGTTTCAAGTATAATGGGTTTATGATTTAGGGGAATAGAGATATTTAGTTTCAAGTATATTGGGTTTATGATTCAGGGGAATAAAGAGATTGACGAGGATATCATGCACCGTATTGGTGCAGGGTGGTTAAAATGGAGGCTCACTTTGAGAGTCTTGTATGATAAGAAGGTGCCTCATAAGCTTAAAAGGAAGTTTTACATAGTGGCAGTCGACCAAATATATTGTATGGATCAGAGTACTAGCCAGTTAAAAACTCCCACATTCAAAAGTTAAAAGTAGCGAAGATAAGGATATTGAGATGGATATGTGGACTTACTAGAAGAGATAACGTTAGAAATAAGATTATTCTAGAGATGGTGAGAGTATCTTCGGTGAAAGACAAGATACAGAAAGTGAGGTTGAGATGGTTCAAACATGTGATGAGGAGGTGCACAGATACCCCAGTATGGAGGTGTGAAAGACTGGCTATGGATAATTTGCGGGAGGGGAAAGGGGGTAGAGGTAGGCCAAAAAAATATTAGAGGAAGATGATTAGGCATGACATGGAGTATTTACAACTTTAGTACATAACCCTTAAGAGAATAGTGTGAAGGATTCGAATTAGAGTAGAGGGTTAGTGGGTAGGAGTGTGTCCTTACTATTTGGGGAGGGGGGAGGGAGCTGTTTTATATGTGCCTTGTATTTTCTTATTCGTGGTATTTGGTGATGTTTATGATTTTGGATAGATAGTTTATAGTATTACTTTGTAGGTGTCTTGTTTTTTTTATTATCTAATGGTGTGCTATTCCATCTTGTTTTTATCTTTTATGTTTATTATATTATTATTTTTCTTGAGCTGGGGGTCTATCAAAAACAATTTTTGTACTTCATCTGAGGTAGTGTGTCATGCCTTAAATCCTATTGGGGTGGACTGGCACCCATAACCGAGGAGGCCCGGGAGAACCAGCTCATAACCTTATACTTCCCATGTATACCTCTATGACAACCTGAAATTCGGACAACATCATGTCGCATATAAAAGGAAATAATCACCTGTATAAGATCGAGCACACATATATATGTATATACAATACTTGGTCGTTGGAGCCATCACGTCTATTAACAAAACACCACCTTGACGGTACATTAGGTCTACAAAGCTTCTAGACAATACACAGAGTTTAACTAAGGTCGGGACACACCCCGCCATATAACTAACTTCTATACAATACCAAAAGTGACTGGATATGATACGAAAAGCCCCGAAGCAGACTGGAGCTCACCAAAAGTTGCTGGATATCCTGGCTCCTACTTGTATGGTGTATGAGCTGAGGTACCTGTGTCTGCAGCATGAAATGCAGGTCCCTCGTGAGGGACGTCAGTACAAAATATGTACTGAGTATGTAAAGCTGTAGATAATCACATATGGTATAGGAGCTCAATAGAAATCAGAAACAAGTGAATAAATCGTATTAGGAGTGGACCACACTTACTAGAACTTGTGACAACCTGTACATTGTATTTATTCAATCAGTTTACCTTCGTTCTTATCATGTTTGTAATCATTACTGTACTGTACTCTGAACATTAGGCTGCCTCTAGTACATATCAACTGGGATCGACCCATGATAGGCTTATGCCCCTGGGATACCACCCATAAACACATAAATAGGGATCGACCCATGATAGGCTTATGACTATGGGATACCACCCGATAAAAGAGAACTTCCATCACTTAGTTCAATTAATCTTTGAGTTTGTTATTTCGGTCGCCACCATATTTTTGTTACTTTGAAACAATGATACATTAATAAGAGACATATAAATAGACCATCAATGCAATAACAATAAAGTAAGAACTCATTGGCGCATCAATGAAGTGTCTTGGAGTCATCAATGCCATAACAATGAAGTAGGAACTTATTGGTATATCAATGAAACATTTTGGAGTCATTAATAGCACATGGATCTTGTTTAAGTAACCGGATACCTTCTGACATTCATTAGTGCAATAAACATGTAAGATTTGGAAAACAAGTAAGTATTGGAATGTCTTGACATCTTGTAGGGTGGAAACAAGTTCATTGGTAACGTAGGACATCATACAAAACCATTATGGATCACATGTTACTGAATAACTTTGAAAACTTTCTTAATAGAACAATTATTCACTTTCATGCCAAAGATATGGTATAGAGTATGCTTTACATACCTGACTGTCAGCCTTCAATACTAGTCCCAAATGGACTTCCCGTCTTTTCGGATTACTTATCTACAATGAACATATATAGCAATCTAGTATTAGTGACCAAACGTCACAATTTAATTATTTGAATTCACCAAACTAGTGGTTAAGTAGTAAGACTTAATTACACCATAAAGGGTGTCACTTTAACCCTTTTATACTCCAATTACATTCACATGTCATGCATATTCATACTACATCCGCCAATATCAAGTTTGGATTCATTTATCCTTCCAACGAATCCATTAAACCAAATTGAGCCATAGACATAAATAATCATCAATTCAATAGTATATCACCATATCCACCTTCCATAACTCAATTACCATATCCACCTTCCATAATTCAATACAACCAAACCATGCAAAATACTCCATAACCCTATTTTCATCACCTTTCAATAACAACCAATACATATAATCCTCTATCACACATATACATATGGAGAAAAACAAAGGCAAACAATATTCATACCTTAGAATTTACCTCTTGATTATGCAATCCTGTTTGCACAAATAATAGGTGTCGCTCGAAGTTCTCGAGATGACAAACGCAGTTATCAAATTACTTTGGAATTTCTACGGTTGAATCAAAAGTAATTTAAAGGTCAAATTTGGCTAGGGTTTGTTCTTTCTCAATGATTGATGATGAAAATGAGTTTTTGAACTCATATACATGTATATATACACATATTCCTTTCCATAATATAATAGGAAATGACTAAAATGCCTTTAAAATTTAAATAATGTCAAATCTGTCCTTTGGTGGACTGTTTTGATAAGCCAAAGTAGATCGACCATAAATCTTTGCTCCGATATTGGATTTGGATGAAATTGGTGTCGTTGGAAGGATAATTCAAAGGGCTTTCATTTCATATAAAGTAGGCCACCCAGTTCGTCCTGTACAAGGAGTTATGGCAAATTTCAGTATAAATAAAATAAAAAAAATTAATTCCATATAAATAAGACCAATACACGTACTTGAATACGCCAATACACGTACTTGAATACAGGGTATTACATAGTGGTATGGACTGTGTACACTTAACCTTCCCCACACCCCACTTTATGGTAATACACTAGGTATGTTTGATGAATCATATTCTATACAACAATTATACTGTTTCTATACAAATCTTATGCATATACATATTATCTTATACATATTCGTATTCTATACAATGATCATATAATTTGTATACTCATCATATACAACCTTTAGTTGCAATAATTAGTTAGATACAAATTCTATACAATAATTATCCAGTTTCTATATTCATCCTATACACACATACTTTATGCAATGGTTATGCAATTTCTATGCACATCCTATATAGTTTCATACATATATCTTATATATGGTCATATTCTATTAAAATTATAGAGTTTTTATACAATTGTATTTATGTTTTTTTTTTTTTAAAAAAAGAAAGCATATATTTTTCGCCCAAAAAAATTTGGAGCTAAAAAAAGGGAAAACTACCTAATAACACTACTTAACTAATCATATTTACTTAAAATCCTTACTCTTTTATTTAATTACATCTCATCCCATATTTTTATTTCTCTGGCTAAAACTCACATATTCATCATAGTAGATGTGATGTATTCGTGTAAAATTAAGTGATGTACTAGTGTAAAATTAAGTTATGTATTCGAAAGAATATAATGTATATATTAAGATTAAGTGATATGTTCGAAAGAATATGATGTACCCATATAAATTTAAGTGATGCAATCGGAAAGAATGCAATGTATCAGTATGAACTAAATCAAAAAATTTTAGCAATATTGAAAAGTTGGAATAATGAGTAATTAACTCATAAATGACTGACATTTATGTAACTTTTACCTCAAAAACAAAAAAAAAAAGAAAAAAATCGAAACAAATGGCTTGAATGGCCCACGTTATGATATGGCTAGTGGCCCAAAATTAGAAGGAAATGGCCAATATGTGAAATTATTTGGGCCAACTAGTCATGTAATGTCCAATGATCCAAGCATGAGCAATTAATTTTTTCCTTTTGAAAAAGGATAGCCCTTTCCCCTTAGTAACTAAGGGGTGTCGATAGGTTATAATATGTTGAAAGATAAAATACTGAAAAGGTTTAAGCAATATTTAAAAATTACATCACAATAAATATTTTGAAGTATTAAATATATTAAATTATAAATATAATATGGAATTGGTTCGGTTCAATTTGAAGTTTTTATTAAAATCAAACCAAATTAATTATAGCTGATTTTTTTTTTACCAACACCAAATCAAATCAAACTAAATCACTAATTAAATCTTGTTTTGATTTGACTAGATTTATAATTTAATGCAATTTGCGATTAGATTTTTTCTCCCTCACAACAAAGTGATATCTTTATAGCTCACTATTGAAGCCACGTAACGATGCACCAACTTTGGCAAGTGTGCGCTTTCCATATCCTTGTACCAAATGGCATGCTCGTAGAGACGTATTTTTCACTATATGAAGTTGCATTAATAATTAAGGTTGTGTATTGATTGATTTGATTCGATTTTGAAATTTATTAATCTGGCTTATTGGTTATAAATTTTTAGATATGTTAAATCATTATAGAACTATCAAGATATTGGTATAACTCATTATCGGTTTAATTGTTGATTTAACTGTTAAGATTTTATACAAAATTGAAAATCATATAGAAACAACGTGACAAACCAACACCTTGTAGAGTAATCAAGAATTTGAAACGGTCAAAAATAAAAGTATGAAGGAGTTTGATTTAGTGGCAGTCCCAACAAAAGATGAAATCAACGCACCATCGCTGCCAAGGAAAAATTTGTCTCGGTGGAACCTAATATTAAAGATAAATCGTCTACCCAAGAACTAGAAATGATTTTGACTCAATATTTGGAGTCATTGTATATAAACGATAAACCTAATATTCTCAGTCATTTCATACAAACACAACTACATTAAGCTTTTATATAGAGTAGGCCTGTTTTATCGTTTGGCAGAGTGTATTAAAAAGAATAATATATGTATTAGTTTTTTTATATTACTAGTGTTTTGTCTGTATTTTTTTTACCTATGTATAGCTAATGTAGACTTTATTATGTATTAAGGTGTGTATTACTAATATCTCAAAATCTATGACATTAGGAATGGAATGGATCTAACGCATGCATTAGCATGCTTAAAAATACAATTGTCCCACAAAAATTTTTTCGCATCCTTTCCAACATATATATGGAGGGTATTTTGTTATTTTCTTTTATAGAAATTATGTAATTCATATTTTTTTGATAGATCAAACCAAACATTACATAAGAAAAATACAAGCATAACTAATGCTTGGATAGCTAACACAAACATTACTAATACACTATATTTTACATTATTCTTATACACTCTACCAAATGATGCTTAATAATCAGAGTGCTATCTATCTCACCAAGCACTCCTTTTGGTTTGCAAAATCTCTATATATAACTTTATAGATTAAACTATTAAAACTACATCAAGTATATTGTAGAGTTCCTCGACATAGGTCGTTTACAAGTCTTAATCTTTTAATTTGACTAAGTCTTTTATGATTTTCTTCATAGTATATTTTGATATACTGATTTATAGGTTATCCAACTAACATTAGTTACGAGCATCATGCAATATTAGCGCCACTTTTACAATTCTCCTTGAATAACTATGGAGATCCCTTCACGTAGAGTCCTGTAGATTTTCATTCAAAAGATTTTGAAGTAATTGTTTAATATTGGTTTGCTCAACTTTGGGAGATTGAGAAAGATGAATATTGGGGATACATTATTAATGGTGGCACTGAGGGCAATCTTCATGGTCTTTTGGTTGGGTTAGTACCACCTTCAAAGATGAATATATAATCTGTTTGATCAAATTTTTATATATATATATACATATATAATATTTGGGGGAGTAACAAAAGTTATTTTTAGAAGATTTAAAAAAAAATCTTTTCAAAAATACTTTTTTGAAAAACACTGTTAAAAAAGAAAATGCACTTTTAAATCATGTCCAAATATTAATTAATATTCATAAGTGATTTTAAAATTTATTGGCCAAATATGTTCTATTGAAAGTAATTTTTTTTAAAAAATATTTTTTAAAATAAATTTATTCACGCCAAATAGGATGATATTCTTTGGGCTACATATTTATCTAAACTCAATATTTAATATGGAATAGAAATATATATGTAAAAGCCACAAGCCATTAATAATTATTTAATCTAAATCCATAAAAGTAGTAAAATGCTAAAAACTTTTTAAACCGATTTCATCAAATTTCAATTTATGAAGTCGCCTTTGGTGACTTTCTCATCTCCATTTACAAACCAAGTGTTGGAAAATCAGGCACACTGTAGTGGAAGAAAATAAGCAGGATCTCTTACATGTAACATAGACAATCAATATAAACACATAGTTCACACAAAAGATGCATAAAATAATCAGGAATATCTCTTGAAGCATGAGCAGATATCTTGAATCGAATTTTTCTCAAATCTGCGGTCTTCTACAGTGATCCCAAATTGACAACCGAACTCTCTTAATACTTACGTGGACAAGTACTGAATAGAATATCCAATTCTTTCTATTGTCCCTCTTATTCTTTTTCTAGGCTAGAGAAATATCATGCCTCAAATCCTATTGGGGCGGACTGGCACCCGTAACCGAGGAGGCCCGGGAGAACCAGCTCATAACCTTATACTTTCTATGCATACCTCTATGAAAACCCGAAATTCGGACAGCATCATGTCACATATAAAAGGAAATAATCACCTGTATAAGCTCGAGCATACATATATATGTATATACAATACTTGGCCGTTGGAGCCATCACGTCTATTAACAAAACACCACCTTGACTGTACATTAGGTCTACAAAGCCTCTAGATAATACACAGAGTTTAACTAAGGTCGAGACACACCCCTCCATATAACTAACTTCTATACAATACCAAAAGTGACTGGATATGACACAGAAAGCCACGAAGAAAACTGGAGCTCACCAAAAGCAGCTGGATATCCTGGCTCCTACTTGTGCGGTGTATGAGCTGAGGTACCTGTGCCTGTAGTATGAAATGCAGTTCCCCCATGGGGACGTCAATACGAAATATGTATTGAGTATGTAAAGCTATAGATAATCACATATGATATAGGAGCTCAATAAAAATCAGAAACGAGTGGATAAATCGTAATAGGAGTGGACCACACTTCCTAGAACTTGTGACAACCTATACATTGTATTTATTGAATCACTTTACCTTCGTTTTTATCATCTTTGTAATCATTACTGTACTGTACTATGACCATTAGGCTGCCTCCAGTACATATCAACTGGGATCGACCCATGATAGGCCCCTGGGATACCACCCATAAATACATAAATAGGGATCGACCCATGATAGGCTTATGCCCCTAGGATACCACCCGATAAAAGAGAACTTCCATCACTTAGTTCAATTAATCTTTGATATTGTTATTTCGGTCGCCACCGCATTTTTGATACTTTGAAACAATGATACATCAATAAAAGACATATAAATAGATCATCAATGCAATAACAATAAAGTAAGAACTCATTGGCACATCAATGACGTATTTTGGAGTCATCAATGCCATAACAATGAAGTAGGAACTTATTGGTATATCAATGAAACATTTTAGAGTCATTAATAGCACATGGAACTTGTTTGAGTAACCGGATATCTTCTGACATTCATTAGTGCAATAAACATGTAAGATTTGGAAAACAAGTAAGTATTGGAATTTCTTGAAATCTTGTAGGGTGGAAACAAGTTCATTGGTAACGTAGGACATCATACAAAACAATTATGGATCACATGTTACTGAATAACTTTGAAAACTTTCTTAATAGAACAATTATTCACTTTCATACCAAAGATATGGTATAGAGTATGCTTTACATACCTGACTTTCAACCTTCAATACTAGTCTCAAATAGACTTCCCGTCTTTTCGGATTACTTATCTACAATGAACATATATAGCAATCTAGTATTAGCAACCAAACATCACAATTCAATTATTTGAATTAACCAAACTAGTGATTAAGTAGTAAGCCTTAGTTACACCATAAAGGGTGTCACTTTAACCCTCTTATACTCCAATTACATTCACATACCATGCATATTCATACAACATCCTCCAATATCAAGTTTGGATTCATTTATCCTTCCAACCAATCCATTAAACCAAATTAAGCCATAGACATAAATAATCATCAATTAAATAGTATATCACCATATCCAGCTTCCATAACTCAATTACCATATTCACCTTCCACAATTCAATACAATCAAACCATGCAAAATAGTCCATAGCCCTATTTCCATCACCTTTCAATAACAACCAATACATATAATCCTCTATCACACATTTACATATGGAAAAGAACAAAGGCAAAAAATATTCATAACTAATAATTCACCTCTTGATTATGCAATCCTATTTGCACAAATAATAGGTGTCGTTCGAAGCTCTCGAGATGACAAACGCAGTTATCGAATTACTTTGGAATTTCTACGGTTGAATCAAAAGTAATTTAAAGGTCAAATTTGGCTAGGCTTTGTTCTTCTTCAATGATTGATGATGAAAATGAGTTTTTGAACTCATATACATGTGTATATACACGTATTCCCGCCCATAATATAATAGGAAATGACCAAAATGCCTTTAAAATTTAAATAATATCAGATCTGTCCTTTGGTGAACTGTTTTGATAAGCTAAAGTAGATCGACCATAAATCTTTGCTCCGATATCGGATTTGGGTGAAATTTGTATCATTGGAAGGATAATTTAAAGGTATTTCATTTCATATAAAGTAGGCCACCCAGTTCGTCCTGTACAAGGAGTTATGGTTGTTTGAAGTTGACCCTAAAAATCTATTTTGATAGGCTGAAGTAAAACGAGTATAACTCCTTACTCAGACATTGGATTTGGATGAAATCAATTGTATTGGAAAGAAGACTCAAAGATATTTCTTTTCATAGGTCGCATCTCTCCCAGTTCATTATATTAAGGGAGTTCTGATCATTCGAAGTTGACCCAAAAATTCAGCTGGCCTCAGTAGTTTGTGTGCAGGAAATTTTCCTGCACATTTACTATTCCCAAATATCTCGGCCACCGTTTTACAGTTTTGAACGTGCTCGATTATATCCGAAACCTATCCATTTTTTAAAATATTTATATTGTTGGAAAGCTTATTCAATATCCTTCGCATGGAACCATCGACGGGCAAATTCCGGTATAAATAAAATAAAAAAATTAATTTCATATAAATAAGACCAATACACGTACTTGAATACGCCAATACACATACTTGAATACGGGGTGTTACAAGAAATCCCTATTTATAGTCCAAGTCTAAGAAGGAAAGGAAAACACACACATGTTTCTACTTTAACAAGGACAGACGGTGACTTCTCCTTTTTTATTTTTTCATAAAACAGGATTCCTAATTCTATTTTAATATGGGCACCGTAGGAACCACAAAAGTAATTACTGAGACTCCCTATTATGGAAATAATTCAAAATATCAATCTGAATTATTCTTACCATAATAAATTACAAATTATTCCACTAAAAATTCTTAATTGCACTTTTCTATTTTTATTTCATAATTTTCCATTAAACACTTTTGTAACTCTCCATATTAATATTATAGATACTAATCAATAAATTAAGTTATTGACAAATTTAATATTATGATTAATTTCCTTTAGAGCAACGCTTAACTTATTTTATATGTCGGATTCATAAATCCACCGGCCGGGTTTACACATGCAAACTTATAAGCTTTTAATAAAAAGGCATATCATCAATCTCTATATTGAGACATGGATTTCATCAACTAACTTTTTATTTCACCAATATATATTCTTACATCCAATCGACCAGGAATATTGACCCATCTCAGAATCTCACCTTTTAATAAATCAAAACAATAAATAATATTTACAGATCCTAATAGTTATATCAAGATTGAGAATATAAGTAAATTTAATAGTTTAGAAAATATATTTTTATCAGTCAGTCCAAAACAACTATCTTTACTCGGTCCCGTTGAATACATACAAAATGCACTGGCATGAGAAGTTAAAACTACATTATTCTCATAATCAAGATAAATTACATTAATCTCAAACTACAATCATTCTGATAGATTGTCTAAATTTTCTTCTGTGATTGTGAACTATAACTTTAACTTATAAGAACCGATGATTTAATCTTCTGTGCATAAGCTAAAACGCTGTACACCAAATTATCTACTATATAAGTTGAGGACACATATATGACAATGCTCAATTTAATATAATGATTTGTTGAACTGAATAAATAAATATATAAATAATTGTTCAATAAATATTACTACAACAAAACCATATGGTTTGTAGTATATCCTAACACCAAGTTTGTTCTAATTCTAATCAAAGAGTGTATTTATGGGGAGATTTAGCTTTTAGCTCACTTACAGTTTGGTTTTTGGTATCATTTTACTAGAGATTTTTATTTTTACACATAAGAGAATTGAAAAGATAATTTTCTTCTATATTATTTTATAAGTGGCAAATAAATCTCATTTCCACCTAATTTATTATTATTTATGAAACACCCTGAGTTTTTTATCCTTAGAAATTGCTGAGTTTTGAGCTTCTAGACATCATATGACTTGTGGGTACAAGTCGTATGACGTGGATATGGTTTAAGGAGTCTTGGCCATATGTTAATCAGTGTGGCTTTGGTTGATTACTGTCTAAGGTACAAATGGACACCATACAAATCGTATGGAGATAGTACGAGTGAGTGAAGCCATCTCGTATGATGATTAGTGTGTCATACTCTGGGTGGATGGACTAGGGTATAGTTTATGGGTACTTGTCATATGCTTGTGTACGAGTGGACCTTGGTGGTCGTATGTTGGATAGTGTTGGGGTCCAACATTCTTTCTAGGAGATGAGTGGTGGGTACCACTCGTATGATAGGGTATGATTTAGGGGGTGGAGTAGTATCCTTCTACGAAAATTTTTACAGTTTAAGTTGAGGATATTCTGGACATATCCCCTCTTCAACGCTTATGACCCCATAAACTAAAACACTATTAGGACATTATTTACCCTGTTATTCTAATCTTAAACACTCAAAAACTCTCTCTAAACTCTCTCAAGATCTTTGGTTAAGCAAAGGCTAGGGTTTCCTTCAAGGTGATCAATTAAGGCTCTAAAAGGTGGTTTCTATCCATCTTCTTTGTAATCAAAGGCATGTTACTCCTCCCTCATCGTTAGTTCAACTAAATACATGTTTTATGAATATTTTCATGGCATAATTGTGATATGGTTTTGGGTTTTGAATTGGATATTGGGGGTTTTGATTATTAATGATCTATTTATGTTTTTCCATATTTTTACTTATGGTTTTCATAGATATAATGATGGTTTGAACTTAAGGTTACATGAGAATGGTCAATTGGTACTTGGTTTTGGTTTTGTAAACTATGTGCCCTCAACATGTTTGTTAAAATGCCTATGAGAATATTTTTATTACACAGTTGGACTTTTATTGAAAACCTTGCATGGTATAATATGGTAATGGAACCTAAATTGGTTAAATGGTTTTAATGGCTAAATGGTAAGGCCTTGGTAGCCATGGATTTGATTTAAAAACCTTATGGGGCACACGGGATTTCCTCAAGTGAATCTAATAATGGAACCTATGGGGTACATTGGAATCCCTTAAGTGTTGGCTGATGACATGCTTGCAAGTTATAGTCAGTATGATGATACCACTTCTTATAGCCTTGGTTAATAATATATAAAATTTGTGGTCTGATTATATGCTGATAGTTCTAATTGGGAAATAATGGTAAGTTGTGATAGCGAACCGTGAAGGTGTGAGTTCAATGGGCAGACACTGATAACTCATATTTGCCGACATGATGATTGGTTATGGTGATCATATATTTGTAGGGTACACGGAATCCCCTAAGTTATTCTTGTATATATGTATTATAGAAGGTGAAGCGTATACGGGAATTACCTACCCTTATGATATCTCCAATTCGTGCAGCTATATGCACTAGTGCCCATTCAGGGGGTAACACTGGACCCATATAGCCCATGGGTGGTTTAAGGATGGTTAAGCAACACAAATCCTAGTTAATGGCTTTAAATAAATGCTATACTCAATTCCCTTTCTTGACGTGGATTATATATATGTATATATATATATGTGTAGATGTGAATGCATATGGTTATTTACTTGGTTTTAAATATTAACATTATTTTATCCTTATCCTAAGTGTATGATAGCGTTCACTCGCTAACCCGTATCCCAGTGCTGTATCCCCTATGATACAAAAATTGGCCATACTACTCCTCCTACTCAGTAATTAAATTCCGAGATAGTATAAAGTCAGGTTAAAATGGTGAGATTTCATACTCTGGAACTCTTCATTTCATGTTATGGTCTTCTTTACATACTTCGGTTATTTCATAGATTTTTGTTTTGGCTATAGTCAGGGGCATGTCCAGACCAAATATTGTTTTACTCTTAGTTGAAGGCTTTATGAGACCACTTTGGGTTGATATAGGCGGTGTCGACATTGGTGTCAGCCTTGGAATTAGTATTGGTATTAGGGCTGATATCGATTGGCTATATTTGATTTATGATTGTTCCATTTTGTTATGTCATATATATGTTCAGAATTCATCCGACTTGTGGTGTAAGACAGTTATAGTTGAGTATTGGGGGTGGTCTCCGATCTTGGTTGGGCTTGAGGTACCCGATACGACTAGGCCCTAATTCAGGTCATGTCAAATTGGTATTAAAGACCTAGGTTCATGGTCAATTGAAAATGCATAAAGCCGTGTCGAGTATAGTCTCTGTTAAGAGTGTGTAGCATGCCATACTCATAAGGGAGAGGTTAAAAAGCATTTAGGAATACTTCTCTTTCTTGTGTTCTATTTTCAAGCTTTGGAGTTTAAATGCTGGAATCTCTTCTTATTCTTATTTATTTGTTTTTCAAATCATATTTCGACGATTTGTTATTTACGAAAACTCCTCTATCCCAATAATGGAAGATGTTGATGGGACACACTCTACTCATGAGATCCATACTCGGTCTAGGGGTCTTATCCCTGATTATCCTAGAGTTCTACCAATTCCCTCTAGTCCTTCTCAGGCTAATGTGATTAATGCTGAGTTTCGCTAGTCGATTCAGATGATTGCTTAGTTAGTAGCTTCTCAGGCTGAGCGTGGTATATATGCTACTCTATCTTCTAAGACCTTAAGGTTTAGCCAGTTCATAAGGTTGAATTCTCTGACTTTTACTGGTGTTAAGGTGGTGGAGGATCCTCAGGGTTTTCTGGATGATTTGGGAAAGATTTTTAGGATTATGCATGCCATGAATATCGAAGGGGTGGAGTTTGCTGCCTACCAACTGAAGGATATGGTGTACCAATGGAACGAGGAATGGGATTAGGCCATGGGTGACACTAATGAGTCATCACTGTGGGAGGAATTCTCTAATTCATTTGTGGATCGCTTCTTTTCTCAGAAGTTGAGGGTAGTAAAAGCGAAGGAGTTTGTTAATTTGAAACAAGGAAAGATGTCGGTCAAGGAGTATGCCTTGAAATTTTACTAGTTGTCTCGATATGCCATGGAGATAGTGTCTGATATAAGGGCTTGGATGAGAAAGTTCACTTCAGGACTATCTCATGATTTGATCCATGAGAGTAAAGCTACCTTGCTGATAAAAGACATGGATATCTCTAGATTGGTTATTTATATGCATCAGGTGGAGGAGAAAAAGAAAAAATAGGATGAGTTAAGAAAGAGGCAGTGAAAAAAATTTGGATTTTCTGAGTAGGGTGATGGCCAAAAGCAATACATAGGGATGATGGTAAATGGTCCAAGAAAAAATAGGGAAATTCTGGGTCTTACTCGATAGCTAGTGCTCTCTATCCAAAGTTATCAGGTGATAAGCGTTTCCACGGTGGTAACAACTTCAAGGAACAGGGTCCCAATCTCAGGCTAGTGAGGATCAGCCGACTCCATCATGTCCTTTTTGTAGGTTCTGTGGTCATCTATATTAAGGTTTTTGTAATGAGGGAAGAGAAAGGTGCTTCAGCTGTGATCAGTCAGGGCATATATTTAGAAATTATCCTATTGATAAGGTTGCCTCTGGGGAAAATAATGTTCCTATTGTATCTTCTTCAGCTCCAACACCAAAGGGCACACTATCTAGTTTTGTCACTGGTCAGAACCATCTTTATGCACTCACTACCCCATAAAAGTCTGAGGCATCACCTTATATCGTGATTGGTATGTTCAAATTCTTATCCTGTAATGTGTACTATTTACTTGTCTAAGGTCTACTTTTTTTTATGTGATCCCATTTGTGGCTATGCATTTTGGTTTTGGTTCAGTGTGTGTTTCAAACCCTTTTTCTATTTCTACCCAGTAGGTGACTTTGTAATTGCTAAAAAAGCCTATAGGGGCTATGTGGTACCTATTGATAGTAAGGAGAGTTTGGTGGATTTGTATAAGTTAAATATGATGGATTTCGTTATTCTGGGGATGAATTATGCATCTTTAGATTATCAAACATGTAGGGTTTTCTTTAAATCCCCTAATGATCCAGTTATTGAGTGGGAGAGTGGTTTCCTAGCTCCTAAGGGGAAGTTTATATCATATCTTAGAGCATGGAGATTAATCTTCAAGGGGTGTCTTTATTACTTGGCTCGGGTAAGGATTCTAACTTGGAGGGTCCATCTTTGCACTCGATTCTGGTGGTAAATAAATTTCCTGTGGTCATCCATGATGTCTTTTCCGTTGTCCCTCTGAATAGGGAAATTGAGTTTAGGATTGACCTTGTTTTGAAAACTCATTTAATTTTTATTCCCCCATATAGAATGGCTCTGAAAGAGTTGAAGGAGCTTAAGGAGAAATTAAAGGATATTCTAGATAAGGGTTTCATCTATCCTAGTATGCCCCCGTAGGGCCCACCGGTGTTATTCGTGCATAAGAAAGGTGGTCCCCTTCAAATGTGTATCGACTGTCAATAATTGAATAAGGTGACGATAAATAACAAGTATCCTCTTCCAAGATTGATGACTTGTTTGATTAGTTGTAGGGTGCCAAATTCTTGTCTAAGATTGATCTTCGGTTCGGGTATTATCAACTTAAGATTAGGGATATAGATATCCCTAAGACAACTTTTTTTATGTGGTATGGGGACTTTGAATTCTTGGTGATGTTGTTTGGTTTGACCAATGCCCTAATGACATTCATGGATTTAATGAATAGGTTCTTTCATTATTTTTAGATCTGTTTGTTATTGTGTTCATAGATGACATTTTAGTGTACTTTAAGAGTGAGTTGGATCATGCCAACCACCTCTGTGTTGCATTGCATATTCAATAAGAACAATAGTTGTATGATAAATTTTCTAAATGTGAGTTCTGATTGAATACTGTCACTTTTTTGAGTCATATTATTTCTAGTAAGGGGATCAAGGTAGATTTGTAAAAGGTTACAGTGGTTAAGAAGTAGCCTACACCCATGACTCCAATCGATATTCGGAGCTTCTTGGGTTTAGCGAGTTATTGTAGGAGGTTTGTGGAAAGTTTTCTTCTATAGCTGCCCTGTTGACTAAATTTACTAAGAAGAAGCTTAAGTTCTTATGGTCAGATGCGTATGAGGGTAGTTTCAAGAAGCTAAAGGATAAGCTAACTTTAGCTCTGATTTTGACTTTGTCTGAAGGCACTGAGGGGTTTGTGGTCTATTGTGATGCATCCCCTGTGGGACTTTGTTGCATTCTGATATAGCATGGTAAGGTGATAGACTATTCTTCTAGGAAATTAAAGGTGCATGAGGGAAATTATCCTACTAATGATTTGGAGCCATTAGTTATGGTGTTTGTGTTGAAAATCTACCGACACTATTTGTATGGAGTGTATGTGGACATCTTCTTCGATCATAAAAGCCTGCAGTATGTATGTACACAGAAAGAGCTTAATCTCAAGTAAAGGAGGTGACTTGAGCTTCTCAAGAACTATGACATGAGCCTTCAGAACTATCCAGATAAAGATAATATGATTGTTAATACTCTTAGCAGGTTGTCCATGGGGAGTCTAACTTAGTCAGATAAGGAGAAACGGGACTTGGTGAAGGATATTCACCACTTAGCTAACTTTGGAGTTTATCTTTTGGACTTCGAGGATAGTGGTGTATTTGTGCAGGAAGTGGTAGAGTCATCTCTGGGTGCTGAAATTAAGGAGAAACAAGTGTTAAATTCTATCTTGATGAAAATCAAGGGAGATGTAGGTGGGTAAAAGGTTATGGTATTTGAGATTAGTGATGATGATACTTTGCGATTCCAAGAAAGGTTGTGTGTTTTTGACACTGATGGTTTGTGAGAAAGGATCTTGGCTAAGGCACATGAGTCGCGCTATGTTGTTCATCCTAGTTCAATAAAAATCTATCATGATCTTAAGGAGATGTATTGGTGGAATGGTATGAAGAGGGATATGGCTAATTTTGTAGCCAAGTGTTTAGTGTGTCAACAAGAGAAAGTTGAGCCATGAGGGATGGAGGTTTGTACAGTTGAGCCATGAGGGATGGAGGTTTGTACCAAGAAATTGAATTGCCTGAATAGAAGCGGGAAGTAATCAACATATATTTCATTATCAGTCTTTCTCAAACTCAAAATCAATTTGATCTGATTTGGGTAATTATGGATAGGATAACAAAGTCAGCTCACATTTTGCCAGTGAGGACTAACTTCTCTGCCAAGGATTATGTAGGGTTATATCTTCATGAAAATATAAAGATGCATGGGGTACCAGTTTCTATCATCTCTAATCATGGTATGCAATTTGTATCTTACTTTTGGCAGTCGTTTTAGAAAGGGTTGAGGACTAAGGTTAGTCTGAGTATGACTTTTCACCTGCAGTTGGATGGGTAAGCAGAAAGGACTATTTAGACATTGGAGGATATGCTTTGGGTATGTGTGATTGACTATGGTGGTAGTTGTGTTGAGCATTTACCTGTTATAGAGTTTGCTTACAATAATTTCTATCACTCTAGCATTGGGATGGCTCTATTTGAAGCCGTATATGGTAGGAGATGAATATCTTCTATTGGGTGGTTTGAGGTCGGTAAGGTAGAGATGTTTGGGCCAGATTTGGTTCACCAATCCATAAAAAAGATCAAGGTGATTCGGGATAGGCTTAAGGCTTCCCAAAGATGCCAAAAATCCTACGTCAATGTAAGGCAATGAGAGTTAGAGTATGAGGTTGGAGATAGATGTTCATAAAGGTATCTCCCATGATGGGAGTGATGTTGTTTGGTAAGAAGAGGAAGCTCAGTCCCTGATATATTGGTCCTTACTTGGTTTTGAGAAGGGTTGGTAAGGTTGTAGATGAGTTGGAGTAGCCTTCTAGTTCGAGCTCTATTCATTTGGTGTTCCATGTTTCTATGTTGAGGAAACGTATGGGTAACCCATCTCAAATCGTGCCTATTAGAGCTATTGGTATTGCAGATTCTTTATCTTATGAGAAGGTCCCAATTGAGATCCTGGATTGGCAGGTTCATTGATTACGGATCAAGGATGTAGCTTTGGTTAAGGTTCTATGGAGGAACCACAAGGTTGAAGAAGCTCCTTAAGAAGCGGAAGAGGACATGAAGTCCAAGTATCCGTTCCTATTTTCTGCTCTAAAAATTTATACGAAAGGTATGTGTTCTTCATTATAATTTGTTTTCAAACTTTGTTAAAGAAAAGATTAATTTTCTTGCATCTTTGTTTTCTAACTTAGTTAAAGGTTAGAGTCGAGGTGTTGGGGTGTAAATTGTTCTTGTACTATCTTGTTTTATCATTCGAGGATGAATGTTCCAAGTGGGGGAGAATTAAAACACCGTGAGTTTTTGATCCTTAGAATTTCTTGAGTTTTTAGGTTCTAGGCATCATACGACTTGTGGGTACAAGTCATATAATGTGGATATGATTTAGGGGGGCTTGGTCCCATATTAATCAGTGTGGCTTTAGTTGGTTACTGTCCAAAGTATGAATGGACACCATATGACTTGTAATAGAGATGGTACTAGTGAGTGAAGCTATCTCGTATGATGATTAGTGTGTCCTGCTCTTGGTGGGTGGCCTAGGGTACGATTTATGGGTACTTGTCGTATACTTGGGTATGAGTGGGCCTTGGTGGTGGTATGCTGGACAGTGTTGGGGTCCAACATTTTGTCTAGGATATGAGTGGTGGGTACCACTCATATGATAGGGTACGTTTTGGGTGGTGGAGTCATATCCTGTTGCAGGAATTTTTACAGTTTAAGTTGAGGATATTTTGGACATTTCCCCTCTTCACCCTTATGTCCCCATGACCTAAAACACTATTGGGACTTCATTTACCCTATTATTCTAATCTTAAGCACTCAAAAACTCTCTCTAAACTCTCTCATACTCTAGGGTTATGCAAAAGCTAGGGTTTCCTTCAAGGTGGTCAATTAAGGCTCTAAAGGGTGGTTTATCTCCATCTTCTTACTAATCAAAGACATGTTAATCCTCCCTTATTATTAGTTCAACTAAAGACATATTTTATGAATGGTTTTCATAGAATAATTGTGATATGGTTTTGGGTTTGGAATTATATGTTGGGTTTTTTGGTTATGAATGATTTATTTATGTTTCCTATGTTCTTACTTATGATTTTCATATTATAATGATGGTCTGAACTTGTGGTTGCATGGGAATGGTCAATTGGCACTTGGTTTTGGTTTTGTAAACTATATGCCCTCAATATGTTTGTTAAAATGCCTATGAGAATGTTTTTATTATATTGTTGGACTTTTATTGAAAACCTTGCATGGTATAATATGGTAATGGAACCTAAATTGGTTAAATGGTTTTAATGACTAAATGGTAAGGCCTTGCTGGCCATGTCTTTGATTTAAAAACCTTGTGGGGTACATGGGGGTCCCCCAAGTAAATTTAATAATGAAACCTACGGGTTCTATGGGAATACCCTTAGAGTTGGCTAATGATATTTCTTACAAGATATAGTCGGTATAACGATACCAATTCTTAGAGCCTTGGTTAATAATTTATGGAATTGTTGGTTTGGCTGTGTTCTAATGGTTTTAACTGGGAAATAATGGCGAGTTGCGATAGCTAACCGTGAAGGTATGAGTCCAATTGGCGGACGCTGGAAACTCATGTTTGGCGACATGGGGATTGGTCATGGCGATCATATACTTGTGGGGTACATGGGAATCCCTTAAGTTATTATTGTATGTATGTATCATGGAGGGAAAAGGGTACACAGGAATTCCCTGCCTCTGTGATATTTTGGGTTCGTGCGACTACACGCACCGGGGCCCGTTCAGGGGGTAATACTGAATCCATATTTCCCGTGGATGGTTCAAGGACGGTTAAGCTACACCAACCCAGGTTAATGATTTTAAATGTATTCTAAACTTGTTTCCCTAACCTGACATGGAGTATATATAAATATATATGTATATATATAGATATATATATATGGATGTGAATGCATTTAGTTATTTACTTGATTTTAAATGTTGGCATTATTTTATCCTTATCTTGAGTGCATGATAGCGTTCACCTACTAATCCGTCTTCGGGAGCTGTATCCCCATAAGTTGTAGCAGCCAGCCATTCTACTCCTCCTGCGCAGTAATTGGATTCGAGGACAGATTAGAGTCGGATTAAAGTGGTGAGCTTCCATACTCCGAAAGGCTCTATTTCATATTATGGTCTTCTCAACATTCTTTTGTTATTTCATAGACTTTTGTTTTGGCTATGGTCAGAGGCATGTCCCGATTGGATATTGTTTTACTTTTGGATAGAGACTTTGTGAGAATTCTTTGGGTTGGTATGGGCAGTGTTGGCATTGGTGTCAGTCTTGGCATTGGTATTGGTATTAAGGCTAGTACCGGTTGACCGTATTTGATTATGATTGTTCCATTTTGTTATGTTATATATATGTTCAAAATTCATTCGACTTGTGGTGTAGGCCGATTATGGTTGAGTATTGGGGGTGGTCTCCGGTCCTGGTTGGGCTTGAGGCACCCGACATGACTAGGCCATGGTTCGGGTCATGTCAATTTACTAGTGGTTTTAAATGATCCTAATTCCATGTACCCAACTAAGTTAACTATAAAATTTTACCCATGAGGAACAGAGCATTAACATTGAAATATTACACCTAAGTCTCTGTAAATTTTACTTTGAATACTTTCAAGACATATAAAAATTCTGTGTAAATTTGAAAATTTTTAAAAATACACAAAAGTTATTTGGAAAGGCAAAAAATTATAAATTTTAATTTAAATATTTAAGAATAACTGTATTTTCTTGAGCAACAGTCAAAACATATATCCGAAGATGTTTAAATTATGTACTTCACTTTCACCATTGGAACAATATATATTTGTGCATAAGATAGCTACTGAGGATTCACATTTCTCGATCTTCAAAGCAACAAGAATGTACAAAATGGAGGTAGAAACTATAAACAATTTAGTAAGTGGCTAGATTGATTATGCAGATTTGAAAAAAAAATTACTTCTTAACCAAAAATAACCAACCATCATCAATATCAATATTGGTAAATATTCTTACATCCTTAAAATCTAAAGCTTCACGTTGTGAAGTAGTCTGTTACCTTAACTTCTAAGTACATGTTTAATTTGCAGGAACAACATTTAAAGGAGATATTGATGACATCATTTGGTTGTACAAGCAATTGAATATTGTGGTTATTCAAATGAAAAGTATTACATCCATTGTGATGCAACATTATATGGGCTGATTGTCCCTTTTATAAAATATGTAAGTTTACTTTTATTCAATTATCCTTCAATGATTTTCTGATCAAGGTGACAAATATAAAAATGATCTAATTCTTTATGATATTTGACAACAGGCAAAAAATATTACCATAAATAAACCAATTTGCAGTATTTCAATATCAGACCACAAGTTCATGGGATGTCCAATCCCTTGTGGCATTCAGATAACACAGAAAAGTTATGTTAGCAGCCTCTCAAAAATTGAGTATATTACCTCTGCAGGTATAACGATTTCTGGTAGTCGAAATGTCTTTGCACCGATATTCTTATGGTAAAATTTATGCACGAAAGGACATGTCGGATTAATACAGGATTCCATAGTATGCATTGAAAATGCTCAAAATTTAAAGATCGGCTTCTTAAAGAAGGAATTAGCGCTATTCTCAATGACTTCAACACTACCGTTGTTTTTGAACGACATCATGACCATAAATTCATTCATTGTTGGCAACTATGTTACTTAAGTAGCATTAAACATGTTGTGGTTATGGCAGGGATCACAAGAGAAATCATATATAGTTTTCACAAGGATCTAATGCAAGAGCAGAAAAAGGGGTGCCATGATGAAACAACTCTACCTCCTTCCTGGCAGATGATATTGGTTCTCAAAATAGTCTATGTTCCAATCAAAAAATGCATTACTGAATTCGTTAGGAGCCCTGTCTTCAAATAGTCTTAGTTATGAAGTATGATTTTTATGCATGAGTGATTCAATAAAATTTATGAACTAAAACCATCAAGAGTCCTGACATGGAATAGTCTTAATTATGGAGTT
This sequence comes from Capsicum annuum, assembly GCF_002878395.1. Classification (NCBI taxonomy): domain Eukaryota; kingdom Viridiplantae; phylum Streptophyta; class Magnoliopsida; order Solanales; family Solanaceae; genus Capsicum; species Capsicum annuum. Next base: position 24,202,588 of record NC_061118.1, on the reverse strand, counting down.
TATTATTATGTGGAAGTGATTCAATAATGTTTATGATCTAGAGCTATCTAGAGTGTTCAAATAAATTTTAGTGTATAGTTTATTTTCTATGTTTTTACACAACAGCGACTCAATAAAATTTATGATTATTACCACTTGGAAGTCGGAAGAAGTGAACATGAATTTTGTGATAGGGTTGCATCACTCATGTCGTAGTCATGATTGGATTTGGCTGATTTTAGATAGAATGACCAAATAAGTCCATTTCTTACCAGTCTATACTTCTTTTTAAGCTGAAGATTACCGAAAGATTTACATTATAGATTTAGTTAGATTGTATGGTGTTTCGTTGTCTATAATATTACATAAAGGTACTCAGTTTACCTATCACATTTGGAAGGTATTTCAGAAGGGTCTTGGTACCCAAGTTTATCTCTGTACAACTTTTCACCCTCAGATATATGGTCAGGCAGTGAGAACCATTCAGACTTAGAATATACATTGAGAGCTTGTGTTATTGAATTTAAGGGTAGTTGGGATGACCACTTGCCATTGATTGAGTTTGCGTACAATAACAGTTATCATGTCATTGCAAGCATTTATTAATTAGTTCAGTCAGTCACTATGTTAAGACTTAGTCATGAAATCATGTTTCATTCATGTATATTCAATATGTAATCTCAGTCCCTTAGTATTCTCAGCTTAATCAACCTCATTTGTGGATGAATATTCCCAAGGGGGAGATATTGTAATATCCCATATGCTTCCTAGTTCAATTCAGCTCATAATGTATGCATGAGAGGCCTAAGACCTCAAATTTAACTAAGTGTTGAAGACTTTGTCCCATTTTTGAGCCCTAAACTTTGATGGTTTTATTTTCGACCTTTCTCGAACCTAAAAATTTGGTTTTTAAGTTAATTCATGATTAGAGTTGTCAGTAGTTCATGGTCGGTGAGTTTTGGATTTTTCAGGCAAGGTTTGAAGCTTGTTTGGATATTCAAAACAATAAGTCAACGTGATAGGATTGTGATGCATCGCCCATCGTATTGACAAGGTCAACACGTTGTGTCACCAATTGCATCAATGAGTGACGCGATATGTTTGTCATTGTATCACTTGGCACTTTTTCAATTTATTTAATATCGAGCCCAGGAGGATATTTTAGTCTTTTTCCCTAACTTTTACACGAGATTGGAGTTCCAAAACAACCTTTTGACCCTAAATTCATATTTCACTCAAATCCAAAACATTTCCTCTCAAGAACACTTACCCTAGCCATTCAAGTTTCAAGTTCATGTCTCAAGAAACCCACTAAGAGCTCCTAAGAATTCATTGATTCAGGTATGTTAATGTTCATCCGTGGACCTTTTCCACCCATGGGGTCCATGAATCCAGTTTTTAGTTTGAAAAGTATGACCTTTAAAATTTTTATAAATAACGCCCATGAACTCTCACGAATCTTCTATTCCATCTCATGATTACATGAAATTGTTGTTGTTATTAGACCTTTTATGTTTGAATGGTATTGTTCACTTATTTAAGCCTTGGTTTGATGATTTAATATCAAAATCATGTTGCTACTCCATGCTTTAAAGACTATTCTCATGTTTAAGACATGTATTGAAAGTGTTTGATAAAATGCCTCAAAGAATGAGTTTTGAATAATGCTAACATGTCATGTTCCCAAAGTATCGATATGATTTTGTTAGTTTTACTATTATATCCAGTGGTTATGAATACCCAAAAAAATTAGCCGATTACTTAGTTTCAATGTTGTGTAAATTCTTTATATATATATATATATATATTAGTGTATGTTCAGTTCAGTCAGTACATCATGTTAGAGAGTTCATTTCAATTCAGTAAACAGAGTCGATTCAGTTAGGAGTAGGACTTAGCACCGAGCGAACCCAGGGATGGGGGCTCACCTTCCAGTTGAGGGTGTGACCTTTAGCAGCAGTCCCTATGTTCCAGAAATACATTGCCAGCATAGGTTAGAGGTGTTAACCTACCACTTAAGGGTTGACATATATCTCGTTAGGGCCCTACCAATTAAGGGTGACTCGTAGTCCTTTATGAAAACACTTTATTTGATCCACACAATCATTATTAGTACCCGTGGAGCGGTACTAACACCCTTCTAACTGGGATTATCTGTTGGACCCAATATCTTATATTAGGTCATGTCAGTTAGATGATAGCTCCCACAGTCGTGGTCCAATTTTCAGTTCAGAGTCTAGTATTCAGTCCAGAGTTCAATTTTAAGGTCTTCTTAATCATAGTATCCAGTTATAAGAATCTTAGTATCTCAAATTACAACTTTATTAGTATCATGTATTATGTTTGATCATGCATTCTTAGTCCTTACAACATTCTTGGTATCTCATGTTGTCTATATAGTTAGTTATTTTTCATGCACATGAACCCACACATAATAGCTTAACCTCATTTAGTATACTGGTACATTCAAAGTACTGACCGAATACTCATTTCTTGCTCTATGATGTCTTATATTATAGGTTCGGATGCCCAGGTTCCTAATTGTACCTAAGTACTCTATCGCAATAGCAATAGTAGTTGTGGTGAGTCACATACTTTGAGGACAGATTTTGTTATCTCAGTATTTCAGTTTTAACAGTTAGTTGGGGTTAGTTGGGGACTTTGTCCATCAAATCTTTAGTCATTCAGTTATAGGCTTTCAGTACAATTAGACAGACAGTCAAAATTCTAGTTGTTACTATCAGTAATTTTATCAGTGTTTTCAGTATGTTTTTCAGACGTTTAAAACCATGACTCAGTATTGATTTAAATTGTTAAAACCTTATGGATTTCCATTTAAAATTTCCTATATGTTTTTTTGATATTGTATTTAGTGCTTATAGTAGGTACCAACTCATGGGTTAGCTTGTTGTCCTTTGGGGCTTAAGAACCATGTTAAATCCGGGTTATATTCTTGGGGCGTTAAAAAATTAGGATGCTTTATTGAGGTTTCAGGTGAGTGCCAATTGCACAGTTGATAGGTGTTAGAAAGAGCTAATGAGTGAAATCGTTGTGGTTTTATTTATAGATTCACCTCAATCATCTTTGGCCTAGCCTATCCCTTAGTAAACAACTAAGTTTCATATTAAACCAATATCAACCCACATGCTTTAACTTTTAGGTAGACATAATGCCAAGATCTTCTCAAATCTTGATTTGAAGTCAAAAGTGTCATATTTGGGTGTTGCTAACAAATAATCATTACAAACAAATCCCAAATCAATACCCGCATTTTACTTTACATGTTGTGTTGGTTACTATTTCGGGTAACCTTTTAGTAATTAGAACACCTATAGGAATTAAAATTTGTAATTCTCTCCTTGTGGATTAGACCCCAACTCGGGTTGGGTTATTAACAACGACCGCCTCACTCCTCAAACATTGGAGTGAGTTGAGTGTCATCATAATGGATTCATATTACATTTTGATAGGCATATAGGCTTGAGTAGGATCCAAATAAGAATGTCCATCATTTCCTATTCGACTATGCTGAACCATAGGTAAGGGCAATCAGGCAAGTTCTAGATCCCGACACACCGAGAACTAAGAAACACCTCACACACACTCACACAGGGTCATATTGGTAGGTACTACTTATCAAGTTATTCAAATGTTTTCCCTAGCTGTTCTATCCCTATTTCTAAAGCCATTATTAGATTTACGATTGATCCATACACATACACACATCACACAATCAACAAAATTTTAGGAGGGACATCAATTTTTTAGCATAATTATTCAAAATCACACAAACTCAGCATAATTAATCAAACCCATATCTACTGCCAAAATTACATATTTTCTACCTATTTCAGCATCATACACAAATAGATTACCAAAAAAATAAGAAATCATGCCAGTTCTCTGGCTTTTCAATGTACGGACATGGGTTTTGAAACATGGAAAGTATAACTTATGGACACCTTGGTACACACCCACCCCTAACTTAAAACCTATGCACTATCCACAGTATATCTGATAATGAAATAAAGGGATCAAGGACATACCTAGGCACTAAAGTCACCGGCTTATGCCACTTTATGATGTGGGCCCTCAGGTTGGGTCCTATCATAATCTACCGTAGTCCCAATAACTACTGGGAATGTCTCTACAGTAGTATCACCAGTTATAGCTGGTGTGCTTAGTGGTCCGTCAAGTGTCAAGGCTATATCATTGCCCCTTTCAGCATCATTACTTCCCATTTATGAGCTGTTAATACAAGCTTATATCTCTTGGACCCTCACCAATCGATCTCTCTGACTCTGTAAGCTATCTATCTTTGTTTTCTTTATATTGAATTTTTTTGTACTCTGTATTTTTCTTTTTTTTCTCTCTCTCTCCTTTCTTCTCTTATAAGGATACTACAGATATTTTTCACTTTTATCTCTATATCAATCTTTATAATCATGGGTGTTGGGATGAACTATCTATAATATGCCTCATTAATCATTTTCTTTATCACAACCAACTTATCTTTCACCTCCATAATGACTGGGATTTGGTCTCTTGCTAACTACTGATTTATCCTCTACTAAAACACATTTAGCCAACTCTGTACCCATCGGTTTTTGTTCTTCTATCTTGTTCTCCACCTAGGGCTTCACACCATCTTTGATCAACTTCACCTTTTCTTCGACCATTCCGAACCTGTGCATAATATCATTCAAACTAAACTAGATATGATCACCTACCCTGGTGGTGTAGATTTTGAAGAAGCAGGGCGAGGTGGCGCATTCTGTGCAAGAGGGGGGCACTAGTTGTACCCATTATATCAGATATTTGTGGCTTTGTAAACAAACCTCCACCTATGGTTTCATCTATCTCATTTTGTCCTGTAACCTCATAATGTCGACCTTGACTTATGTATATTTCAGCTAAAATCTCAACTCCTTTCCTTGCTTGATTTGCCATGGGCTATGCTACTTCTATAATCAACCCCAAATTGGTAGTACTTCTTTCTCATCTAATTGATCAATGTTAGGAATTTTTATCACTTTACATCCAAGCAATTCTGCATCAATAAATAAAGGAATACCAAAATTACCCTTTTTGTGCCCACACTCTATCCCGTATCTCCCATGTAATGAACTGGGAAACATCAAACTTGTATCCAGCCATAAGTCCTACTACCAATTTAACATGGACCAGACTGAGTGTATCGTCCATAGTTGTGAGAAAGATTATATGTCGAGCAAATGTCCACCAGGCTTTGGTTTCAATGTTTAGGGTGTGCTTCTCGATCTTTTGTGAGACCACTTCTAGGGTTGATTTTTCCCTATTTGTTGCAATTATCTTCATTATCTATCTAAAATGCATCAGTTTGTCCTCCGACCGTATTTGTTTCCTAGTCACCTTCCATATTTTCTCCATGCAGTAATTGATTTCTCTTGTGTTTACTGGATTCTAGCAGTTAGGACCATGTACGAATTTAGACTGTCCTTGGAGATATATTGACCCTCACTCCTCGGATAGTTAGACTGGTAATAGGTAACCACCCTTTAATAGGTTTACCTGAGGGTATTTTCTCTTCAACTCACCTTTATGTACCACATAAAATTCTTGTAGTAAAGAAGGACTGAAGCTCCCAAGTACTGAAGTCATCCATTGGAACCCGTATAGTATAAATCTTACATCAAATGTAGGCATTGCAGACATGCCTGTAGTGATTAGCCTTAGCTCCAGATATATCCCTCTTTTTGGGTTTTTTGTAGCTAGGTTCACTCTAACCCAATGTTATATGTGTTTTGCATTCTGGGGTACCCCTACAATTCAATGATGGGCATAAGAGTAGGTATAATGGCCAACTAATCTTGTGGTGGTGGTGGTGGTTGATGTACATCAATTGGGGTTGTATTTACCTCTTTAGCACTTGCTTTCTTTAAACTTACTTTATCTGATCTTGTTTCAATATTCTCTTCCACCCCTACATCATCCTCAGGTTCTTCATTTTCACCATTGTCATCATCCTCAGAATATGATGCTGAGTGTGGAGGCAAATTACTCTGATTTTTCATTTTAAGCCCCCTTAGAGGTGTATCTTCTGGTGTGATCACTTTTTTTCCACGAGGTAGTCTTTCCCTTGGGTTAAATTTCTTTTTCTGGGATACTTTACAAGTTCACCACTTGTGTCTCTTGCTTTCTCAAATGTCAAATATTTATTTTTTAGAGTCGGCTTCTTCTTGGTATTTTTCCTTGAGGAGTCACCTTTTGGATCCATTGTACCTGTGTTTATACACTCATAATAAATGAAAAGGAAAGGAAAGGAAAAAAAAACAAAATTAAGTGTTAGTATGCATATGTTGTTCATTTTATTACTGGGGGGTCTAAGTTGTATAAGCTGGTTACCACTCGTATGACATATTCATAAGATAAATAGTGTATATATGAATGTTCATTGGTCAGGTTATGAGTCCTCCTAATAAATCATAAGGGCAGTTTATGACTCATTATCAACACTCGTAAGCAGACCAGAAACAAAACTTTATTATGTGTTACCTCCCCATGTCATTATGACTTATGTTTATGAGTCGTAGGGGTTGGATACGACTCACATAGGCAAGCCGTACCCATATTATAACCTACACCCAGATAGACCTTTATATTATATGTGGTTATGAGTCTAGTCACGATTCGTTACGTGTAGGTACAAGTTGTAATGAATCTCGTATCCTCTGCAACATAGATGTTTATCTTATGAGCTGATTCTAACATACAATCCCCATATTACCCTTCAATGTACCGCATTACCACCCTATTTTAGTCAAACAACACACATTTTTAGTACACAATTTTAAGGTCACCCCTAAATCCCATTTTGACCTAAATTTCTAAGCACTAGGGTTCAAATTTTAAATACACATAGATATTCAACTAAAGAAAATTCTAAAATCTCAAGTAATTTTCAAGTTTAACTCTAAATAAAAAGCATTTAATCTTAATGACTTACTTGTGTTGCTGAGAGATTAGGCTTCATGAGTATATAGCTTTTGTACTCCAGGTACGTGAGAAATTCGTGCTATGTTAGAGAAACCAATGAATCCATATATGTTTTGGATTGATGTCGTGCATTGAGAGATAAAAAATCGATCAAATAATGGAGGTATTCATTTTTTGTAGTGTCAGGTACCCAAATTGGGTACCCCATTTTATTTGAATAAAGATAACTGTATCGGGTTGACCCACTACCCTTGACCTGATAAGTTTGGTTATAAGTCATGTGTACGACCCATAACCAATGCTTATGGGTCTTTTCCTTATTTCATGAAGACTTAAAACTTTACCTAGGTTATAGAGAATTACAATTAAATATGATGAACCATAACCAAAGTTTTTGAATCGTCTTAAAATCGTGAAGGACTCCAATAACCACTTACTTGGATCTGAATCAGCTCTTAAGTCCTAGCAACTCTAACTTATGAGTTTTCACATTAATGTACGACTCGTGAAGAGTCTTATGACCTTGTTTTCTTCAATTTCTTGCTCTTTTATTCAATCTTTAATCCTACACACTCAACATACATATTACCATATAAATTATTAAGTACAAAAACATAGGCCGCCTCCCATGCATCGCCTGATATAACGTCGTGGCATGATATGGATAATTTGGGTACTTGATTTCACCAACTAGCCTCATGGGTTTCTTCCCATGTAGTGCTTGATTTAACATTGTGGCGTGAGGTAATTGAATTGGATACTAAGCCTTCACAAAGGTCCATCTCAAGAATTATACTATCTTCCATAGGGTTAACCAAAGCACCATATGGATAAACTCTTGTACTCATAAATGGACCATACTGCGTAGACTTCTACTAACCTTGAAACAAGAAAAGCCTAGATTTCAACTTACCATGAAACTAACAAAGCCTAGACTTCAACTTTCCTTGAAACAAGCAAAGTCCAGGATTATAGAAGAAATACCCAGTCACCTTTCTCAAATATCATTTTATCAATCTTGCGATCATGTTGCAGTTTCATCTTTTCTTTGTAAAGTGAAGAACTTTCATATGCCTAGAGTCAAAATTTATCCAACACATTCATCCTTGACTTTGTTGTATTTTGCCTCTCAAAATTCAGTTTTTTTAAAGACCATAGTGCTTTATGTTCAAGTTCAACAGACAAGTGACATGCCTTGCCATAAGCCAGCTGATAAGGAGAAGAACCAATGAGGGTTTTTAAAGCTATTTAGTATGACAATAATGCATCGTCTAGCTTTCTTGACCAATGAGTCTTATTGAAATTTACCGTCTTCCTTAAGATGGACTTGATTTCTCTATTGGACTCCTTTACCTGTCCACTAGTATGCGGATAATAAGGTGTTGCAACCTTGAGTTTCACTCCATACTTCTCAAGAAGCCTTTTGAATAGACTATCACAAAAATGCAACCCATTATCACTAATGATTTCATGTGGTATGCCAATTCAAGAAAAGATTTTTCTTTTAAGAATGCAGTAACAATACATGTTTCAGTATTGGGGAGCGAAACTATTTTTACCCAATTGGAGGTATAATCCATCCACAAGAATATACTTAATGATGAAAGAACTCAAAAATGGTCCCATGAAATAGGTACCCCATTCATAAAATAATCCCAATTCTAAAAAGGAGTCATAGGAAGTTCATGGTGTTTAGAGATGTTACCTTATTGACCAAAAGTTGAAGCGAAATCATGGGCATCCTTGTAAATTGTTGGCTAATAGTAACCACATTGCAAGATTTTGTAGGCTGTGCGGGTTCCTCCATGATGACCCTTAATTGGTGAAGAATGACAAGACTCAAGTATGGTTATCATTTCCACCTCCGGTATACATATAGAAATAATCCCATCCACATAAATTCATAATAAATAAGGCTCATCCCAAAAAAATATCCTTAACTTATGCATAAAATTCTTTCTTTATTGGAAAGAAATATCTTCTTGGAATAGATCACTTGCTAGATAATTTGTGTAGCCATCAAAGCATGGAATTAGATCTTAGGAAGCTGCCAATACCTGTTCATTTGGAAAGCTATCATCAATCTCGAGCCCATCTTCAATTTTCTGCATAGCTTCCTCCTAAATTCTAGACAAATGATCTGCAAGATGATTATCAATTTCTTTTTATATCTTTGACCTTGAAATCAAATTCTTGCAGCAATAAGACCCACCTAATCAGTCTAGGATTTGTATTTTTTTTGATTAAGTACCACAATGATGCATTATAAGTATGCACAATCACCTTTGTCCCAATCAAATAGGACCTAACCTTCTCAATAGGAAAAACCACTACCAACAATTCTTGTTCAGTGATGGTGAAGTTCTTTTGAGAAGGGTTTAGTGCCTTGTTAGCATATTAGATAGGATAAAGGATCTTTTTTGTTTGTTGTCCTATTATAGAACCTATGGCTAATCCACTTGTGTCACACAAAATCTCAAATGGCAAGAAAAAATTTGGGGACACAATGATAGTAAGAGTTCTCAACTTCTCTTTCAGATATTAAAAAGCCTTCAAGCATACTTTAGTAAAATAAAATTTCACGTCATTATCAAGAAGCATAAAAAGAGGGTTGACAATCTTTGAGAAATCCTTGATGAATCGCCTATAAAACCCAATATCTCCCAAAAAGCTTTAAAAACCCATCACAAAAATTGGTGCAGGTAATTTCTCAATCACTTTAATCTTTACTTTATCTACCTCAATACCCCTTTTTGAAATTTTATGCCCAAGCACAATAACTTATTTAACCATAAAATGGTACTTTTCCTAATTAAGTACCTAGTTACATTCCTCGCACCTTTGAAGAGTATTTGCCAAGTGAACTAAGCAGTCATCAAAAGAATCACCAACAAGTTGGAAAACATCCATAAACACTTCAAAAATGTCTTTTACCATGTCCGAGAAGATAGCCACCATGCATCTTTGCAATGTGGTTGGAGCGTTACATAACCCAAATAGAATACATCTGAATGCAAAGGTCCCATAAGGACAAGTGAACATTGTTTTCTCTTGGTCCTCTGGCGCAATAGTGATTAGGTTGTAGACTGAGTACCTATCAAGAAAATAGTAGCATCCCCTGCCTTTAAGTCTATTCAGTATATGGTCCATGAAGGTCATGGGGAAATTGTACTTCTGAGTCCATACATTTAGTTATATATAATCCATACACACTCTCTATCCTTTGACTGGCCTCATTGATACTAGCTCATTCTTGTCATAAGGTAAAGTAGTAATACCACTTTTCTTTGAAACATATTATACCAAACTAACCCACTTACTATCAGTAATGGGATACACTACACCAACATCCAACCACATAATTATCTGTTTCTTCACCACTTCCTGCATAGGAGGATTGAGTTGATGCTAATGTTCTATACTTGATAAAAAATTAAATTTAATTTGGATCTTATGAGTAGAAATCTAGGCGAGATACCCATAATATTTTTACTGGACTAATCAATGGGCCTCTTCAACCTATATAGCACCAATAATAAAGCTTCTACTTCTATGTCAATCAAGTCATCTATAATGATTTCAAAAAAAGTGTTGTTGGCCCCCAAGAATGCATATTGCAAATGAGAAAGTAGGGCCTTCACCTCTAAGATGGGTGGCTCATCAATAGATGGGTGAGAAGGTTGAGAGGTTCTATATTTTAGATCAAAATCAAGCTTCTTTGTTTCTTAAGAATAAGATCCACTATTATAAAGTGCATATACAATCTCATCATAGTCATCAATACCATTTTTGTTGAATTTTATAATCACGATAGCCAAAGCTTCAACACCCAAACTCTCTTCAATAGGAACAACATCAGGAGCATTATTATAAATAGTCACTCAATCAATATCATAGATTTAATCCATCTCCTCAAAATACACATCAATCACATATATCAATCTTAACTCATCTGGCTACTTCATTGATTTGCATACATTGAATATCAAATGTTCATCATTGAGTCTCAGCATCAGATGTTCTATCTCCAAATCAATCAACGTCCTTCCTGCAACCAAGAATGGTCTTCCTAGAATAATTGGGACTTAAAAGTCTACTTGATATTCTAATATCACATATTTGGTAGGATAAATTAAATAAGCCACCTTCACCATTACATCATAAAGAATACAAACTGGTTTTTTCATCTCTCAATCTTCCATCAATAGTCTCACAGTCATTGGTTTAGGAGTTCACAGTCCAAACTATCTATACACTGATAATGTCATGAGGTTGATATTAGCACTCAAATCACATAATGACCAAGTGAATTTTAAAGATCCAATAGTGATAGGTATGGTGAAAGCACCAGGATCCTCTTTCTTCTTTACAAATAATCTAGTGGCTACAACATTGCTGTAATTAATACTATTGACTGGCACATATCATATTTACCTCTTCTTGGTTATTATATTCTTCATGAATTTTACATATCCTGGCAATTCCTCTAATACCTCTAGAAGTGGTATGTTGACTGACAACTCCTTTAACAAAGGTAAAAAAACTTTGATACTTACCCTCTTCTTGTTTCCTTTTATCCTTTGAGGAAAAAAATGGAGATCCCTTTATATGGAATTAAACACATGCTCCTCAACCTTATCTTTTTGTTTATCTTGCTTTCTACTTCTCTATACATCAATAGGATTATAATCTTTCTATTGCTCATATACACTTGGTACAGGTGGGTATATTGTAGTTTTACCACTCCGACTAGTAATGACATGATAGTGACTAAAATTCTTTGCATTAATCACCGTGTTGTTAGGGAGAGTGCCAGTCTGCCTTTTTTTTACTGTGCCTAAAATTTGTCAAAATTGTTGCTCCAATGGTTTGATTGTGGTAACATGTGACTCAACTTTCTATTTTAGCCCTAATAGATCTACCTTAATCTTCTTAATACAACTCTGTTGACTTTTTAGACCCTTGACTAATTTATATAAAAGTTCCTTTATTCTAGATTTTATATCATGACAACCCAGTGAAACATAACTGTCACTCTTCTCTTTTTAATAATTTTTCCTTCGCCAATCACCATCTTTCTATATAATTTTGCCTTAGTATCTATCTTTGTAATGGTTCAAACCATGATTACCTTGATCTTGGGCTTGGAAATCCACCAATTGTCACCAAGATACTTTGATTTTTATTCTAACTAAGTCTCAACAGTCCTAAAAGTATACCCCTATACCTCAACTCCATTGACTTTCTATTGTGAATTATTTTGTGAGAATCCTAATAGCTGTCCAAAGGTATGTAACCTCATTTGCTACCAAATCTTGGTTCCTATACCATGCTAAGTATCTCTAGTTTGCTATCCTCGATTAGTCGAAAAAATATCATCTAGCATATCTTGCACAACATCCCTCCTAAGATGCATAAATGCACCTCCAAAAATTGTATTTTCTATAGCCCACGAACTAATATTCAGTGATCTATAGAAGATTTCCAGCAAATTAGAACTTATGATTCTCTGATTAGGTTCCATGCTCAACTTCTTCTTGAATCTAAACATTGCCTTATTGGATTCTGCAGGTAACTATCCCAAATTATAAATTTCATCTTTCAACCGTAGAATTCTTGCAAGAGGGTAGAATTTATTTAGAAACTATCTATGCAACTCATGCAAAGTAGTGATGGAATCTCTTGGAAGTTCCCCTAACCATAGTGATGCTTTTCCTATAAGTAAAAATAGGAACAATCTCAACCTTAAAATTTCTTAGTCTACCCCTAGAATAGTATATGATGTACAAGTTCGAATAAAATAAGGAAGATACATGTTTGCATCATCAATTACTGATCCAAAAAATATGCCCTTTATGCTCAATAATTGGATCATTGCACTAGTAATGTCAAACATAACATTGGGGGTAGAATAGGAGAAATGATGGATCATTTCTCAATAGGTTCAACATAACCCATCTCCTTTTTCTTGATTGTATGGGTGTAGATGCTGATAGGAAGTGACAAGTGGAGCTCTTCCTATTTGATTGCTCCGAGACATTATTTTCTACATGTGACCGTGTGGGGTCTTATATGATATTGTGTACCTTGTGTGCAGTAGATAATTGATTGTATCTTTTTTGGTGAAAAGTCCTAAATTTGAGGTATCATTGGAATATTGTATATATTTTACTCTGTTGACATATAGATTACATTGGATTCATGGATCTTTTCCAAATTGAGTGGATTTTGGTACACATGATTTGTATATTTGTTGGATTTGAAAATTCTCATTCTGGTTTATTGTGAGTATTACATCCTCATGTTATCTACATTTATAAAATGTTGATAATAGTATGAAATTACTGGAAACACGATATTTTTTTTGACAGAAATGTGACATCTTTTAAAACCCTTTATCAATGTATATGCAAGAGAAAAGTTATGGATATTGGTTTGGATATTGGACTATATATATGTGGATGAATCCCCCTGGGTCCTACATTGGGAGCTTATCTCGGTAAACAAAGGTGGTGCGACAACCTCATGCATCACATCATCATCATCATTTTCATTGCATTTTAACTTTGCATACATTTTTTGTGGTATTTGCATTATTTATGTGACATCTATCTATTTATAACTCTTTGATGTGTTAAATTTTATATCTATCTATTTTGTTCCTTTCTGTGGCTTGTATTGGTGTATGTGTATATTATAGAACTGTTAGTGAAGACCATGAGGGCTACTGTTTGGGACATTTTCTTATTATAGGTGACGCACCCATAGTGTGTGTTATGAAGGCTTTATTTTCTACTTTGCTTTGTCGGTCTATGATACCTATTGAGTACAAGTAGACCGTACTCATACCTAATATGTTCTTTTAATATAGATCCAGGTAAAACTTTACCACATAGAGGCTGATTAGGTTGTATCTGGAGTATATTTAAGGTAGCGGTCGATCTATGCTTCAAGAGTAGACCCACTACCTCATCTTATCTAGTTCATTTCTTGTTTTATATTCAGATATTGATTATGATCATTTTGGACCATCGATTGTGTATTTTTGTCATTCGATATGTATTTAGTAGTTGTTACACTGTGAAACCAGGTTTTTGGGATATTGATGATATTATTGTTATTTACTTTCTTTCTTTATTACTAATGTGTGGTTCAGGTATTTTCTATAAATTTTGCCTTAGATTTTTGTAACTATTTCACATTTCATATTAGTCTAGGTGTTAGGCATTCTTGTCAAGGCTTTCTGTGACAAGTGTTATCATGACCGATTTTTTTTGGTCCGTGACATGTCATGCAACCATTCTAAGGCGCCAAATCAAAAATAGATCCAACAAGTCTGAACCTAAGGTATGTACCCAACTCAACCTCACTATCCCTAATAAGGCATACCACTTTTTTGTTTCTGGTGGAGCTAAATTTGAAATATAAATGAGAAACAAAATCCTGATAGAGGATGAACTAATAATTAAAGCACTATATACCAACTCCATATCTACTTGAGGGAACAAATCATCAAAGCATACCCAAGAAATCACCAAGGCTGCAAATCATACAAGTGATAACAAAAAATCATGCAACTCTGAAAAATGCATCCTTATCCAGACACTGGTCAATCTAATACTCCACCTCAGCAATGAATACCAATTTTTCCAACTTATGAAGCGATCATAATATAAGTTCACCTATCTCCACCTCCACTTACTACAATAAAACAAGAACCATATCAGAGTAAGAACATAGTATCCAACTCCATACCAATACAAAGATCAAACAATTAGTTGGAGAAAAACCCAAGAAACATAGAATGTCCTAGACCTCTCAATATATATTCAAAGAACCCTAATTGTGATGAACTACCTATATCAAACAAATTGATCTGTATAGCCAATGGTGAAATATAATAAAAAAAGTTAAGTCCTCTAATATAAAACTAAAAAATGGGAAATATAACCAAATAGAAAACTCTAGAATAATAAAAAACAAAAAAGTCAAACCTACCTTTACTTTCGACAACCCACTCAACAATAAATCTAGTTTTCCCAACAGAACAGGAAAACAACAAACCTCACCTTACTACAAGATAGAAAACATCCAACTAAGCTAGCTGCCTAGAACAACAAACAAAAAATGCAAGAAAGGAAATTCTAGATAGATAATGATAGCCTAGCCATATACCAAGCATGAATCAATCAATGTCAAATACCACTATAGGGCCATAACATGACCAAATTACCACGATAAATGGGACCCAAACAAAAATAATACACCCTAAGGAAATATTAATACTAATCTACTCTATCCACTATTAAAAGAAATCATCTATAGGGGTAAACACATAATCATGAACTCTACATCAAGGTACACAACAACCAATATGAACCTACTAAGGAACATAATCATCAATGGGTACAAAAATACATACCCTCAAATGAAAATATAAAGGCGAGAAATAAAAGGTAAACCTAACATAGTGGAATCTAAAATCATATGCCTGGCGTGCTTGAGAAAGTATAAATATGAGCATGTCCAAACTCAAATTGAGTATTTGAATGATCAATCAAGGTACTAAGTGTATTACCTCTACCTGATGGTGCCACAATACTATTAGACTAATTTGGATGAGTTGAATAACTAATAATCTTACATTAGGGACACTTTCTGGACCAATGACTAATCTCTCTATAGTCTTAGAAAAGTCCTAAAGGCCTAGCATTGTGAGGAACACTAGCTAAACTTAACTGTATGATTAACTAATGTATCATAAACCCCTTATTGGAATGACTATCCTCCCTATAATCATAACATACCTCAGGAGCTCTAGGCTAGTGAGGAATATATGCTAAGTCATTTTGGACAACCAACTTGCATATTGGTCATGCTCTAGACCTATGACTAATTTTACCACAGTTGTGGCAATCTCTTGAAATACTATTAGGTATAGTGACTATTGATCAAAAATATCCTTCATGGCCTAAATACCTAAATCAAATACTCTATATGGTTCGATGAGAATTTGACTAGTCGTGATCACCACGACTAATTTGAGTGCCACTCGATCAGAGAATCTAGCTATCAAGAATTAATAGACTATAAGAAAAGTTTATCTTTGTTGATATGCCATAGTTTTGTGGCACTTTTTATGCTTAAAACTAGAAAACATCTAAGTACTTAAGTGTGTTTTTTTAGATATGATGTGTTTTTGCATTAATGTTGATGGAATATAAGTTTTAGAGCTTAAAAAGAGAAAAAGTAATGTTGAACAAGAAACCTAACTTGCAAGCCTACCTATATGGCATGGGTGTCTTCGTGGGTCTCAGAAAGTAAAGAATCTGAGAACTAGAAATTTGAAATTTTACGTGACACCCATGATGGAGGCACTTACGGGGCTTGGGTGGCACTATTACAATGTAAGTGACATGTTAGGTCACCTAATGAATCAAATCAAGATCTCTAAATTTTATCTACTACCCACGACATCACCCATATTCCATGGGAGCAATTTATAACCCATAATTAGGCCCGTAATTAGCCACTCAATAAAGCTTCCCTATTTATTTTTGTTTAGATTATTATGTATTTCATACAATCTATAAAGAATATTTTGTTATTTTTTAGTCAGTGGATGCACTCATTATGTTCACAAACACATATTTGACTCTAAGATTGAATTTTGATCTTGGAATTACTTTGTTATGGTTTTTGGTTGATTATTAATTTAAGACTTTGAGTTTTATACTTCCATTGTTTTGAGATTATTGCCTTGCTTACCTTATTAAATTTGATATAGCTTCTTGCTATTATGTCAGGCTAAATCCCTTAACCTGGGTTATGTGTACCCTGGCAGAATAATGAAGTAGGAGATATGTGAGGTTTTTCAAGATTATTTATGCATGAATTGTAATCTCTTTTAGACTCTTTACTTCTCTTAGTTGTTGCGGAAGTTAAGGCTACCTGAATTTATGATCATCTTCATAAAAGAGTTCAATATTAGGAAAAATAGAATAAAATAGTGATTCAAGGCTACCAACCCTAGTCTAATTAATTTGATATTCACAAATTAATTGTTAAACTAGTATCAAAGATAATAATTTGAAAGGAGACACTCTAAAACTCACTATATGAGGATTGAAATTTCCCAAGCATTCATTAGATTGTTGGTGATACCTATCTAGGCATTTTATAAATATGTAAGGAATCAAGGGGGAGCAGAGTGCTAATGTTAATCTTAGATTGATTACAACCAAAAGCAATTAGTACGTGTTACTCCTTACAGTTTACAACAAATTTCCCCAATTTACTTTTGCTCTATTACATGGCTATTTCAAAAAGATTGAGGAAGGTTTCTGTTTTATTTCCTATGTATTTTACGACAACCTCATTAGGTGCTATAATTTGATAGTGACCATATTATATCTTTGCAGAGGATATAGTTTGGGTGCTATCAAAATTTTGTGTCATTGCTAGGGTATATGCTTGTGGACTGATTGACTAATGTTGTTGAGATTATTAGATTTTAGTTTTTTGTTTTTCTTGGGGCGTAGCCTGATATATGCCCAGTACTAAGGGTCAAGTTAATCCCTAGATTCTATTTGATCCAGGGCCAGAGATAATCCTACAATATAATTGTAGGATGTCAGAACATAATCATGAATCTTATCATAAGAGGCTTCAGATAATCCACATGACTTGCCTCCTTCTCCTCTATATAGGAAATAGGAGATAGTTGTGCAAACCACTATGTGATTACAAGTCGAGAAATAACAGAGGATAGATAATAAAGCTTTCCATTATACAACACATGAGGAGAGGCAAAGATAGGAAGCACATTATCCAACCAAACTTGACAGTGGTAGGAGAGATAAATCTCAAGTTCTCCTAGATTATTAGTATTTTCCATCATATAAAAATCTAGAGGATGACTTTGTGTATGTTGATCCTATCAAGGTAGGAGAAATAATTTCTTTAGAATTGCCCTAGAGGGTAAAGTTTGACATTAATAGTGCTTTGATCTAGTTATTAAGTCTAAAAGGTGTTTTTGTTGGCTTTATAATTGATGACACCAATATGTGCATCATGAATTCTTTAGAAATCTAAGATCGGGTCACTCTTACAAACCTTGAGTGGCATATTTGGGAGATAGAAAAAGGCGATAGTCCTTATGCTATTAGGCTTCCTGTAAGCAAAGAATTTTATAAGATACCGTAGCTCTATAAATTTCATCGATAAGGACCAATATGGGGTTTTAATCAAAGCAATTTGCAATAAAAGCTGAAAAAGCGATTCTAATATTGATGAAGTGGCTAGGAATCTAGATTGAGAGGTGGTGAGTTTTTGAGACATGCCAAGAGTTTGATTAAGATACTTAAAACATAAGGCAAGGTAACTAAGGTCAGAAATACTATGGGGATAGATATAGGGATCAAAGCATAGAGAGAAATACTGACTAGAGGCATAAGAATGATTATTAGGAGAAAAGTGGTGCATAAGCTCTACTAGGGAACTGTGACAATAATTCAAAGATGAAGGGATTAAATATTAAGATGGATAAGGGGTCAAATAATGAGGTGATTTCCCTTAAGGTGATTAAGGCTAATATTTTAGGTTTTGGCTAGAAAGTGGAATCGCATGCTACTACGACCAAGAACTTGAGCAACAATTCGGTAAAATATCAGTGAGCTTTAATTAGCATCAATTGGTAAATCTTCATAGTAATATTGTTCAAAATATAAAAAAATATAATCAATGTCCATCTATTACCACTCGGAGTGGTGAGGCTACCATTAATCTCCCGATGTCCGTAGTTGATGAGTTTCAGGATAATGATGTTTATATGGATGAGCCAGCTGAAGTATAATCTAAAAAATTGGTGATTAGTGGTGAGTCGTCAAGAAAATATATGGGTATTGTTAAACATGTTCAGAAGGATAAAAGAGATAGGAACAAAGTCAAGCTAGCATTAAAGACCATTCCAAAACCTCCTCATTTTTCTCCTCTAAGATTGATGAAGAAGCAAGAGGAAGGAGAGTATTGGAAGTTATTATCATTGTTAATGGGGCCGTCTGTTAATATTCCTCTTGTAGAAGTACTTGAGAAGAAGAATTTTTATGCTAAGTTCATAAAGAATTTGGTTACTAAGAAGCGGGCAATGAGTTTTGAGCCCACTAATAATGTGTACCATTGCAGTGCCATTGTTTTGCGATCATTGGTTAAGAAAGAAAAATGACCCCAAAGCATTTTCTCTTGTATGTACAATTTGTCCCTCCAACTTATCTCGAGCTTTTTGTGATTTTGGAGCTAGTATTAATCTGATATTTTTGTGGTGTTCAAGAAATTAGGGTTGGGGGAACCCAAACCAATATCCATGAGGTTATTAATGGCTAATTGGATTGTTAAGAAATATGTTGGTACATTATGTGATATTTTTGTAAAGGTTGCACCCTTTATATTTCCAGATGAATTTGTGATTTTACTAAAAGGTGGACTTCAAAGTCCCTATTATCTATGGTAAACCTTTCCTAGATATGGGTAGCGCTTTGGTTTATACGGAGATATGACACTGAAGTTTAGATCAATATTAAGCAAATAAATTTTTTGGTGTGTTAGTACATGTGGTAGCCTAATGATCTAATAGTGGTGTTCATGATTGATACCATTGATCATGATGCCATGATTTTGCCCATTATATAATGACTTGGGCCTGAGGCATTAACATCGGTTATCATAAACTTTGATGGTGATGGACTTAATGAATATGAGAAGAATGTGAGCACATTGAATGGTAGAGGTTCTTATAATTATGCTCTAAAGAAGCCAAATCTTAATATGAAAAATAAAACCACTCCTCTAGCTCGACTATCTATTGAGGAGCCGCTAGTCTTGAAATTGAAGGCCTTGCTATCTCATTTGTATAATATATTTTTGGGGGCTGATAATACCTTGCTGGATATTATTTGTGCTGATTTTATGGAGACACAGGTTAAAGCATTGATACAATATTGCATAGTTTTACAAGGGCTATCTGATAGATTATTGCAGAATTTTTGAGGATTCCACCTGGTAGTTTACTCATAAAATATAGCTTCAACGGGATTGTATCAACAACTTTGTGCACTAGCATTGATTGAATCCTCTTATTCATTAGGTAGTAAAGAAAGAGATCATCAAGTGGTCAGATACTGGAATGGTTTACCCCATTGAAGACATCAAATGGGAAATCTTTATTCAATGTGTACCTAAGAAGGGTGTGATCACTGTTGTCCCAAATGAGAAGAAAGAATTGGTATCCTTGAGATCGGTTACTAGATGGAGAGTGTGCATAGATCATAGAAAGTTAAGTACTTTGATTCAAAAGGACCATTTTTTGATGCCATTTATGTGTTAGATACTTTATTAAGTAGTAGGAAGAGGTAAGTACTATTTTCTTTATGGGTTCCTTGGATAAAATCAGATTAATATTGCACTTGAAGACTAGGAAATGACAACTTTTACTTTCCCAAATTAGACTTTTGCAAGTGGAGTTGTTCAAAATATACATTGATCCTTCTACCTCTCAGTGGCGTATGATGTCTGTATGTTTTGACTTGGTGAAAGAAACTATAAAGGTATTAATGGATAACTTTTCAGTAGTTAAGGACTCTTAATGGTTGCTTAGACCATATAGCCAATGCACTCTAAAGATATGAGGAGTGCAATCTAGCATTAAATTTAGAAAATTGTCATTTCATGGTGTTGGAAGGAATTGTTCTTAGTCACAAAATCTCTAATAAATGTATTGAGGTAGATTGACAAATGATAGAGGTGATTGAAGAATTACCTCCGTTGATTTTAGTTAAGGTCTCTAAATCTTCTTGGTTCATGCTGGTGATAGAAGGTTCATCATGACTTTTTAAAATTTTTTAATCCTCTATGAATCTCTTAGAGAAGGAGGTGAAATTTTTATTTGATGATAGATGCCTCAAGGACTTTGAGTACCTAAAGGAGTAGTTGATCTTGACTCCCATCATTTTTGTCCCTTGATTTATCCTTACTATTTGAGGTTATGTCCGATGCTAGCTGAATGTTTGTAAGATCTGTCCTAGGTAAAATATGTGAGAAAATCATTCACCTAATCTATTATGTTAGTAAGGCATTCACCTCGCATAGAAGAACAATACAGTCACTGAGAAAAAGTTACTTGGGATGGTTTTTGCTTGAGAATTTCTTGTCCTATTTTATATGGACCAAATTGATATTTAATATAGATCATAGAGAACTGAGGTATCTAATGTCAAAGAAAGATTCAAAACCAAGGATGATACATTGGGTTAGCTAGTTGCAAGAATTTAACTTTGAGATGAAAGATCGGAAGGGCATTGAGAACTAGGTTGCTTATCACTTATCTCGCCTTGAGGTGGAGGTAATGTAGAAGTTAAGGGATGAGCTTGATATAGATGATACATTGTAGATCAGTGCGTTTTAGCAATATCTCAAGACTTAATCCCCTGGTTCGTTGATTTTGTAAAATTTTTGTTAAGTGATTTTGTTACTGAAGATTTGTCAGTCTAGTAGCATAAGATGATCATGCATGAGGTGATAAAATTTTTTAGGGGTGAGACTTATCTCTTTTGAATTTGTGTTAATGGAGTTCTTTGAAGATGTATTCCTAAGGTTGAGATAATGATCATTCTTAAGAATTGTCATTCATCGTCAATTGGGGGTTATCGTGGTGGTACCCGCACATCCCACAAAATTCTATTATATGGGTATTATTGGACAACTATCCATAGGGATGCTCATGATTTTTCTCAACCTCGTGATCAATGTCAGCAATAAGGAAATATTTCACGAAAACATTAACTATGCATAACACCTATCTTAGAGTTGGAGTTATTTGATGCATATGGAATTGATTTAGTGGGTCTATTTTGAGCTCATATGGGATGAAGTACTTTTTATTGGTATTTGACTATATTTCCAAATCGGTGTAGTCAGTTGTGCTTCCAAATAATGATGGTAAAAGTGTCACGGCATTTTTAAAGATGAATGTATATTCTCGATTTTTCAATCAACGTGCAATTATTAGTCATAATGGGTCTCTAATCTAAAATCAACTTCTTAAGGACTTATTAAAAAATATGGTTTGAAGCATACAGTGGAAAAACCTTACTATCTGCTAATGAGTGGGTAGGTTGAGGTATCCAATCGGGAGATCAAGTCCATATTGGCAAAGACTATAAATTCCAACAACACTAAATGTTCAATAAAGTTAATGATGCTTTATAGGCCTATCAAAATGCTTTTTAAATCCCTATAGGTGCCTCTCCATATCAACACATGTATGGAAAGGCATACCACTTGTGGTCAAACTTAAGCACAAGGAACTATGAGTATTGAAGAATCTCAATTTGGAGTGGTATGATGCAGTAAAGTTAAGAATGAGCAAGGTAAATGAGTTGGATAAATTATGCTCTGAGCTTATGACAATTATGATCTATACAAGGAAATGATAAAGTTGTATTATCAGAAGAAGATCAAGAAGAGTGTGTTTGAGCCCAATGATAAGGTAATGTTATATAATTCAAGACTTCACTTGTTTCCTAGAAATTTAAAGTCTAGGCGTTATGGATCATTCGCGGCGATGAGGATTTTCCCTCATGGTGATATTGAGATGGAAAGAGATGGTGAAAAACCATTAAAGTTTAATAGGTAGCTTGTCAAGCACTATTTGGATAATAAAAAGTGAGGTGAAGTGGTTGTTGTTGTTAGCCTTGGAGATGTCTGAGTAGCCAAGGAAACTGAGTCACGTCGTGATGTTAAATCAGGATCTTTATGAGAGGAAACCCATAAGATTGTTGGTGAAGTTTGTGTAACCAACATAGCCATGTTGCACCGCGAAGTTAAATCAAACGATAGATAGGAGCAACCCACTATGCTATTGTTCATATTGTTTTCTTGTTTTTAGGTGTAAAGCATGACAAACTACTTGGAACGTCTTAAAACATTGCAAAATTTAGCAAATTCCAAGTAAGGGGACTTATTGACCCACTTATAGGGGTCATAAGTCTTGATTGATCTAGGTAAGTAATGCAAGTGATGTTAGCGAGAAAATTTGAGAATTTTTTGTCTCTAAACTTTTACTTAATAACCCAATTACAGCGTTCGTAAGTACCACTTACGAACTCATAAGTGGTGTCATAGGTATTATAATCAAAGTTTAGAGAGGTGGTGAAAATTTCTACCACTTATGGAGGACCACCTATGGGCTGTAAGTGGAACTTATGGGTTATAAATGGCTCTATAAGTAGTACAAATTTAAAGGTCCAAATTCTGAAATATTGGTCAGGCCCAAGGGACCTAATCCAATATGGCCCTACCCTTGCCTATAAAATAGTAAAGTTCCAACTGATATGCCTCATTTTCTGAAATTTTGGTAACTTCTTCTTAAATTCAAACTTTCCAACTTCCTGTTGAGTTCATAAAAGGGATACTCCTCCTAAAAGCCTATCGTTTGCAACACAGAAAAAATTCATAGGGTTTTATCAAACTTCTTTATTTTCCTACTTTCATAACTAAAATTAAGGTAAATTTCTTGGCTTCCACTACTATTATATTGTGATATTGTCTAAGAAAATTGAGTTGGTACTAAGACTATGCTTGAAACTTGGGTAAAAATCAAAACATCTTGTCTGTATTAGCCTAGAGTAACCTAAAATAGAAATTTGTGCATTATTCTTAATTGTCAAATCTATGATGCTGCCCTAAATAGACGTAGAAGTTGAAAAGGTTGGTTTAAATCTCAATTTTTTTATGCAAAACCTATTTTTCTGACCTTTATAAAAGGTACGTTCAAAATTGTACTAACAGGCTAAATATATTGTGCGGGGATGTAAAATTTGCTAAAATTTGAAGTGCCTTAAGAAGGGTACCTATGATGGAACTTACAAGCAACATAAGTAGCTCGTACCCTAATAAAGGTAGCAATAAATCTTTCTAGCTCAAACTTAAACTATCTTGCTTAGTCTCCATAATGCAACTCTCCTTATTCTCCTACCCCTTAACCATTATTAGAAGTAACCCCTCTATCCTTCACTTGGTGTAATAGTTCCCTGATGGAATATATGCACCACTCTCTCCTTATAATCATCCTTACAACTCACATCACCATATTTGTCTCTACTTTGATCCCTATATACATACTTATCGTATTTCTAACCTTCGTTCTCTTTCCTTGAGTTCTAAGTGTCCTGAACAGACCCCTTTCCTCGGTAACCCCCCACCTCCTTATCCAAATACTTTTCCTCTTCATAAACATATAATCATATAAACTAGGTTCTCTACCTCATGAGCCAACAACTTTTGTTGTAGAAAATTGATTTGCTGTGTAAATGTTTGAGCTACTATATTATCTATGATTCTTATCTAAGATTTTTGATGCTATGTCCCAATGCAAGTTCATAAATGCTCCACCAGTAATAGTGTCCGTGAAATCTTTGGAACTAATATTCAAGGCTCAATAAGATATTTCAAACATATATTTCCTGAAAATCTTTTGATTGGGAACCATCATCAACTTCTTCTTGAACCATAGTTGTGCCTCATAAATTGGTTTATACTGCAGTTGCCTAAGATTATATATCTTATCTTTTAAATGCAATATTCTTTGAGGTGAAAAGAATCAGTTAAATAACTATTTTTCTAACTCGTTTAAAGTATTGATTGACCCATAAGGTAATTCCCCTAGCCATAATATAGCTTCACCTGACACAAAGAATGGGAAATACCTGAGTCTCAACGCTTTCTGACTCACCCTAGAATAATTATATAAAGTGTAGATCTCGATGAAATTCATGATATGCATGTTGGTGTCATAGGCTTTCAAGCCAACAAGGACATATTTTATATTCAACAACTATATCATAGAATTAGAAATATTTACTTCACCCCTACGCAACTGAGAAGGAATGTTGACTCCTAACTCGATGGGCTCAATATACCTCAAGTCAATCGACAATGTTCAGATATGTGAAAATTTTTATCACTTACGGCGGACCACCTACTGGTTGTAAGTGGAACTTACAGGTCTTAAGGGGAGTCATAAGTAACAGAAATTTGAAATTGTGTTAGGCCCATGTGACTGGACTCAACCCTACCTTTTCGTTTAAAATGATAAAATCTGACTTTTATGCCCCGTTTTCTAAAATTTTTGTAACTCCATCTTAAATTCAAAATTTCTAACTTCTTGTTGAGTCTATAAAAGGAAAACTCCTCTCAAAATCCAATCACTTGCACGCACAGGGCAAATATACTTATGGTTTCATCAGATTTCTTCATTTTCCTACTTTTAGTACTAAAATTAAGATAAATGTCTTGGCCCCTACTGCTATTATATTATGATATTGACTAAGAAAATTTAGTTGGTACTTAGAATATGCTTGAAACTTGTGTAGAAATCAAAAAAATTTGTGTGTAGGATCCTGGAATAACCTAAAATTGAGATTTATGCATTGTTCTAGAATGTCAAATCAATGATCCTACCCTAAATGGAATTAAAATTTGAAGAGATTGACATAAATCCAAAATTATGTATGCAAAACATGTGCATGTGTGATTCAAAAAAGTTGTGTGCAAAACTTGGACTTAAACACGATAAATATACTGTGTGGGAATGTGAAATTTAGAAAAATTAGAAGTACCCTTAGAAGGGTACCTGCAGGGGGACTTACGAGCCACGTAAGTAACACTTATGGTTTGTAAGTGCCTTTGTATGAGTTAGACTTAGATCCCTAAATTTTGTAGCTTAGTGTGACACTTAAGAAGGGTACTTATGCGATGTAAGTGGCACTTTTGACCTGTTGGTGCCATAGTAAGTGCCCTACCTCGAGAAATTTGATTTTTTTTTCTAATTTTTCATCCCTCTAATCTCTTTCAAGTACTAACAACCACTTTTTTAAGTACAAAGGAATCCTAGGCACCACAGAAGAATGAATTATAGTAGAGGGTTGGGGATGAGTCCCCTCAGTGTAGTAGCTCAATGGAGCAGTATCCAATTACCCAAAATAGGCCAAGAGCCCCTACAGATGAGGGGCCAGAGATAAGCTATAGTTGCAGTAATAATTGCAACCCATTTTGGAATTCAAGGAACCCAAATTTCCTAGCGAAAGACTCAGTCGGGAACTCAACCCACATCTACATAGGTCGGTCCTCAATGGTCACATCTAGACCAGTACCTATGCTGAGGATGAAGGTGACTTGGACTTCACCACCAAACTCTCTCTATCATGAGAAGGAAGAGCATGATTCAGAGGATGATACATGGAGGAGTATCTAGTATTCAAAGATGAGGTTGAGTTCAGATCTATTTCTGGATTGGGCGAGCAGGAGGATGCATAGACCCCTAGTCAAAGGATGGGTTAGAGGATTGGACAAGATCACCGAGTGAGTTAGCATCAGTAGTACACCCATCTGAGAAGGGTAAAAATTGGGTGTATCATGAGGTTTCATAATTCTCAGCACTTGACACAGCCACCCATATAGGATTCTCAGCCTCCCTTTTCAGAACTAGCTGACCTTGCATCCGACTCTATACATGTCTCGATTATTCTTATTGATGAGATAAAATTTGAGATGGTATATAGAGGGGATTCAACATATTTTTGACCATGATAGATTCATTATGGAAACGGATCAGTTTAAGAGGAGTATAACAACCAAGCAAAGGATAGATTTATCAGAGCTAGCAGGGGTACCTGACCTATAAGGCTCATTTAATTGATACAAGTTGGGGTTGATGGCTAGACCCAAATGTTATTATTTTCATGATTTATTAAAGGAGTTTTATGTCTCCTACAGTTCCTCTATATATCAAGTTAATCCTAGAAGGGCTAGGTACATAGAGCATCCCAAGTTGGAGCACACATTGGTAAGGGGAGTTCTAGTTGATACTTTTGTAGTAGCTATCCACCGAGTTTTGTTTAGGCCTGAGTATGCATCCCCAACATCTACTTTAGAATGAGATTTTAGGAAGAGATTTGCATGGGATATATGCGATATGGGAGATGTCAAGTACTGAAGATAGAGGTTGGATTTGGCAAAGTGGATTGCTAATTTAATTTTAAACATAGGAGATGATGCCCTTTGGATTGAGGGATAGGGGGAGATAAAATAGGAAATACTGCACTTTGCATCCATGCTTTGGTGGATGGTATTTTATTTTTAATTGAGTCCGAGTGCCTGGACAATGTTTCCACATGGGATATGGTTGCACTGGTTGTTATTTTTCTATTGAGGTATGAAAATGACTTTGGGGACCTGATCGAATTTGAGTTGCATGAGTGTGCATAAGAGGACATGACCACTCTTTCCTTTCACTGTCACATCTAACGGCTTTGTGAGTAAGTAGGGCATCTAAAGATTCCATATACTTGTAGGAGTGTTAAGGAAACGACAGCTACACATATTCGCTTGATCAAAGATCCGACAAACGTGGTCCATGCCCAGAGATCTCAGACACCTCCGACAGTGATTCCATTAAATTTTGAGGGATCTTCAACTCTAGTTGAGCACGTTGATAGGCAAGATACTGATGTTGATATTGATATGGATAAGTAGAGAGAAGCACATGAGGTTGTTATAGAGGGGGCCCATATACTTCTACTTTAGCCCTAACATCCACTTTTGAGTCGATTGGGTCATCTACTATCCCCTCACCTTACTACCATATCTATAACTGCAAGTTTCATTATAGTACCGCATGGGTTCTTATAGATCCTATTGGAAAGAAAAGATGGACAATTGCTCGCCTTACTGATGTAAAGTTTGATATTCCATCTTTGTATGAAAATATCCAGCCTTAGGTTTGGATAGATTTATTTAATGATGAGACTTTGACATGGGCTACGATTCAAGATGAGTTGTTGGAGTTCACTAGAGAATTGCATACCCGGATCGATGCTTTTAAGGGATAAGTTAGTTTATGTTTTTCAGATGTAAAGGTTCTAGATTTGTCTACAATTAGGAATAAGGTAGCCATGCTACAAATAAAGGTATGCATTTTTTATAATAGCCATCATACCTTTTATTATTCATTTTCTCAACAAGCCCATGTCTGTACGCCTCCCTAGGTGATTTTACTTATTTGATGAGGAGAAGCAAATCTCAATGGTTGGGAACAAGAGAGGTAAAAATTAGGAGCTACAGGACCCCACCATTCCCTATGATCAAGACTTGAAAAAGGTTTCTTATGAGTCCACGGTGTCAGAAGCAGATGATGAGGAGAGACATAATGAAATACAAATGGGCGCATTTTCTAGTCATGCCCTACCACCACCACCACCTATTCCAGTTGAGATACTAGATGCCATAGATTGGGGCAAGAGTAAGACGGACTCTTAGTACATCCAAGGAATGAATTGTTTCCCTTGTTATTTATTGGAGTTATGCACTAGTGACAGTGCATAGTCTTTCAATTGGGGTGGGGTTGTCAACGACCGTTGAGGGTTTTTGCTATCGTGCTTCTTTTTCTGTAGGCCATGATATGGTGTAGAAATAACATGTCTAGGATTTGTTTTGTTTTATTTTATGTTATTTTGTGTTGCTTCTTTAACTAGGATAAAAATAATTATGACAGTGTCCAAGCGCACACGCAAGTGTATGTGGTCTTCTAAGTAATACAGTGGCCTTCAAGAAAGCCAAATATCGATCCCACAGGGACTAGTTCCAAAAACTATTTAATTTTAGTTCACAATTTAAAGTAATGGATGCAAGCGTTACCAAAATCGAGTTTTGAATATTAGTAACATTCAAGTAAAGTAAACAATGAATAAAATGAAGGTTTAAGACAATCAATAGGGTAAAGCCCATGGTTAAAGTACTTCAAACAATCGTACTACGTTGTGGAACTTCATTCAATAACTCGCTTATCTTGGTTGTTGATTCATAGGATTTATTGAATGATCATGGTCTCCCAACCTTTAATCTTTTACCTAAATTAGAATTTACAACTACATCATTGTGTGGAGATGTAATAATCCGATTAAGTGCTTAAAGTTATCATCCTAGACTCTTATTTGAATTTCTTATTTTATAAAAGAATACAAAATCTATTTTTTTATCCCTATGTTCTATCTTACTATTCACTCTCTCGAGATGAAAATACATGTATTTAAGGGTGATCAATCCTCAAAGTAGTTGAAATGAGAATAAACAAGCAAGAAAATATGATAAGTGAATCCAACTAAATTAACCAAAAACAATAGTAGTCATGTTCTGGGCTTTATCCTCGGAAAGGGAGTTTTTAGCCACTATTATTCATAATCATGATCCAAGATGAATACATGTTGTGATATATAATTAAAATCTAAATAAATAATGATAAAACCTAAATTACGTAGTATAAGCCTCCTCAATAGTTCAAGACATCCAAAATAATTCACAAAAGTGTACCATGTAGTATATTTATACTGGGCCAATCTTAAGACATCTAGAAGTAGGAGATGACACAGGCTTTTAAGCACAAAAATAGAGCATTTAGATGAAGAATGCGACATTGGGTTTGCTTCACAGAAATAGAGCATGTTGCGCATGAATGGGAGCACCCAAAATAGAGCATGTTGCACATCCTTGAGAGCACGGGTATAGAGCATGCGACACACGCCGTTATTGGAGTTAAACTTCAAAATTGTCTCTAAGGAAAAGGAGCCTTATATGGAGCAGTTTTCGTGGGCTATTATCATGTAGCTACTGGAAGTTGCCTTAAAAATATTTTCTAAGTGTTTAACGTCCAACTTTTTGTCCCATTCCTTGTGACGTTACTTTGCCTTTTCCTCGATGCTTTTGGTGTCGTAATCCCTTTAATTTACAGCTTGTTCAACATATATACTTCACTATAATAATCTCCACAAGAATCTTACAAAATATAACATCATTGATTAGAGCTCAAAATAGCATAACATTCACAATGACGAGTAAGAAACATGAGCTAAGACTAGGCTTGCTTTCTTAATCTTCAACGTTTTGTTTTGGCTCTAGACTTGACTCAATTACACTTTGCACGTTAACAACAAGTTTTTCCATACATAATTACACAATAAAACCACTAGGAACTCAGTTGACACATTAAAATCCAATGCGACAGTCTAGAATAACACATAGCTCAAGCTAGTAAAACTAGTTTTCTCGTCTAAACTCTAAATGATCGATTTAAAACCAAGTTTGTTTGAAAATACTTTCAAACATTGTAAACACATACTTGAATACTTAAATTATTATTTATATCTTTATTAAGACATAAAGGACATGAATTTTCCTCAAAATAAGACTAACAAGCTAAAATAGCGACACTATAGTGTATAAATACACCTTAGATCACCACCACACACTTAAATCCTTGTTCGTCTTTGAAAAACTCTTTACTATAAGAATCATAAGTTAAGGAGACTCTAAACTTTAACTACATGCAAGACACTTAAGCTAGTGATACAACGATTACATATAATGCAAGTTTCTACACTAAGCATGTTACATACACAGTTTAAAGATCAAGAATACTACTCCAAAACAACCTAGCCTTAGGAATTTACTCACCTTGTTGGCAAACTGCATATTGTTCAATAAAGGACAACTTACAACGCACTCATATTCATCAAACATTTGCTCTAACAATAAGAGAGTTACCCACAATCACTCACTTAAATTTGATTCATAATACAATGGGTACAAGAATCAAGTAACGTTCACTCTCACATGGAATGCATAAGTTACACATAATGAACCATAAGCTTGCTCTTTGTGTAGTACTCTACTAATAACAAACTGTTAAGGCTTAAGAACAAATAGGTGTTTAAGGGTTGTAATGTATGTTAAGGGTAGGAACTATTTTTGACAAGAATAGCGACTATGTTCCCTAAGCGATTTAATACATCACATTTTCAAAATTAGGTCAATCTCTAAGAATCAACTTAGACCACTGTTGTCTATCCACATCTTTTATTTTCACCCATCTCATTAAGATCTTTATCAACACTATGGTGGGAGTATTCTATGCACAACTTATTTTATTTTTGCCATTTTTTACATCCATTATACGTTACTCACTCCTATGATAGCCACCCTCAACTTAAGCGATTTGCCTTAGATGAGATGCACAGTATCCAAGTAGGACCAGGGCCAAAATAGGTTCATTGTAACACAATTGGGATAAAAATGGGAACTTGTTAAGTAGAAATTTCTTTTACTCCCAACCATAACACAATTAATTTTTTTACACAATAATAACTATCAGTGTAGGGCTTCAATTTCACCTTTTTCTTGCCGAATTTCAAACTCCTTATTCAATTAATTTACACTAAAGTGCTAAGGGGATTTTGGATCAAATTAAGATCAACAAAAGAAAGGATTAGGCTACACATAAGGCTGCTGAAGAAAAATCTAAAGGCTTAATGGGTCTTACTAGGATTATACAAAAAGGTAGGTCAAAAAGAAGGTATAAAACAAGTCTTATAAAAGAATTACCTATATCTTCTTCTAAACTCACACTCTTTATTTCGCTTGGCACACACACCAAAAAATTTCTAGACATTACATGCATTAAGGAATATACAAATACCTCACACTCATATAACACATGCTCAACTTAAAGTAGGATCATCATAGACTCTCAACAAAATAACCACATAAATTCAACAAGAAGCCAACTAGTACAAGAGTCATAAACATGAGCCTAGGAGTCTCAAAATTAGTAATTTACACTATCCACATGCACTTTGAAATTAAAACACTTGCACCGCACTATCACATATTGCACTAATAAGAACATCATACTTATTCCTAACCTAAAAATTGTAAATTTACCCTAAAATGAGAATTTCCCCACCCCACTTAAAAATCTATGTTGTCCCTAAAGAATACATTAAAATTAGAGATAGAAATAATCCCTTGGGGGCTCTAGGCCTAGCTAGTATTATCTTTTATCATTAAGAGGGCCCGGGGGCTCCACACTTAGTCTTTCCAAGCTTTTTAGCTCAAGTTTCTGGTACTCAAACTTTCCATCAACTCGTGACTTAACAAAAATAAAACTACATGAAGTAAAAACTAAGAAAATCTAAAAAATAAAACATACATACTTAACTTGGGTTGCCTTCCAAGCAGTGCCTTATTTAGTGTCACGGCACAACCCAACTCAACTTAACCCAATTCCTTCATCCTTTTCCCCACACTTGGAGGCTATATTCTTATTTTTTTTACCTCATGATAGTGAAATCTCAAGGTCAATAACTTTTTCAACTATATCCTTTTTAGGCTTATCAATTTGCATCATGTCAGTCTTAGGTGGTTGTGGCTTAGGGTGCTCAATAAGGTTGTCCGAAGAGGTTTTTTGTGGATTAGATTCAACAACCCCACACTTATCCTCTTCAATCACAATAATCATGCACAACTCTTTATAGTGTGATATTAGGTTAAGCGGCTTGAAATTTTGAAAAACTACATATTCATTCTCTAACCTCATTGTGAGTGCACCCTCTCTCTAATCAATCAATGCTCCTCTTGCCACTAAAAATGGACGTCCCAAGATGACTGGTACCTGTTTGTCTTCCTTAAAATCTAAAATAATAAAGTTAGCAAGAATAATAAAGTTACCAACCTTTATGAGAGCATCCTCTATCACTCTTGCAAGATGGGCTATGGTCCTATTTGCAAACAGCAATAGCACAAAGCTTGGTCTTATCTTTCCTAAGCCAAATATGTTAAACAAAGATAGGGGCATCAAGTTGATACTTTCCCTTAAATCACTAAGTGGTTGAACCACCTCGCTATTGCCACTGAGAATAGGAATAGTGAACTTCCAAGGGCCCTTAAGCTTTTTCGGCATCTTTTGAGTGACCATAAAACTAAACTCTGGAGTGAATGCTACCTTCTCTACATCCTACAGCTTAACTTTATTAGCAACCATATCCATTAAAAACTTAGCGTACTTGGGCATTCCCTGCAAAATATCTAAAATGGAAAATTAATGTGAAGCTCTCTGAATATGTCAAAGAATTTCTTGAAATACGCATCCTCCTTTGCCTTTACATGCTTCTGTGGGAAAGGTAGGTGTGGATCTTCTTAACTTCTTTTGCAACTATTTATTTTGAGTACTCAGACTTCCTCCACTTTTCAAAA
Source organism: Capsicum annuum (assembly GCF_002878395.1). Taxonomy (NCBI): domain Eukaryota; kingdom Viridiplantae; phylum Streptophyta; class Magnoliopsida; order Solanales; family Solanaceae; genus Capsicum; species Capsicum annuum. Next base: position 24,169,498 of record NC_061118.1, on the reverse strand, counting down.
ACTTGGTCATTTACATAGTTATGACACAAATCAACATCTACCACTTTATTTTCCCTTGGAGATTCTCCATGAACCTCATTACCACTTCTCAAAGTTATTTCTACGACTTTCTTAGGAGGTTCAGTAGCACTTGGAAACCCACCTTGAGGTTTGGTACTTAATTACTTCTAAAGTTGACGTATTTGCAACTCAAGGATCCTAATGGCTACTTTATGGCTTTTTATCTCTGCCTATTGATTTTTTATATCTTTTGCCAACATTGCTTGACCAGCTCTAAGTTGTTTTAACATCTCTTCTCTATTTTTTGTGGTCTGATTTCCTTATGCTTTTGGTTTGTAAAACTTCTGTTGGTTGGTCCATAAGGTATTTGGTGGCTGAGTTTTCCACTTTTTAGTGTAGGCATTACCATAATTTGGCCTCTAAAAATAGCCTATAAAAATAAGTGACTTCAAATTTGCAGCACACATGGTCGAAGAATGACCACTATTACCATAAACCTCACACCAACCACTAGTCTGTTGAATAATATTAACTTTGGTTGCAGGCTATATAGCTCTAAATTTTAGGTTGCTGAACTGAGTATTTATCTAATTTTGCAATACAGTTCCCTGAATTAATAAAGTGGTGTATTGGTTCATCTCTGACTCACCTGCAACCTTCTTCATGGAATTCCTAGGATCACCATGACATTCTGTACTTCCTTGTCCTATACGGTTTAATAAGGTGTATAGCTCATTATAAGCTAACGCCAACTCTTTACCACCTGTAGCTGAATGTAGAAAAGTTTTTGTGTTGTGGTCAAGTGCTTCTACATAAGTATGAGCAAGTACCTTATTGGACTGTTGATGATGTGAATTGTTCCAAAGAAGTTCCTTGAACCACTCCTAAGCATGATAGAGGTCCTCGTCTGGCCTCTGTTTGAATGAATTTGATAAGTAACTATCGGGCTAAGCAGTGCCATGATATAATTGAAGTTGTTGGCTCATATTTAAGCATCCTTTTTTCTTCCCCAATAAGTGTATAGGGGAAGAGTGTTAGCCTCACATAGTCAACATTCACAGCCATAGGGATGAATGTGTCAATGAGCTCAGTAAAATTCTACAAGTGGACCTATGGATCATCATGTGTAGGCCCTGTAAACTCTAACTTCTCTCCAAATACTGGTTTTCGAAAAAGTAAGGTTAGATTCATCAAAAATGGGATTTCCACATCTCTAACTATCCTTTGGGCTGCATGTTCTTTAGCCATTAGAGCAGGATGTTCTCTATCTTCTTTGATTTGTAGAATACATGGGAGAAGGATTGCTTCTCTTCTACATTGATGGGATTGTTGGTTAGGTTCGGGACTTGGTTCAACCAATTCCCTTTCCCTTTCTAGCTTACTAACCTGAAAACTTATTTCTTGCAAATACAAAAAGAAGACCAAGTGTAAAAACACCATACAAATTGAAAAGTAAAATTAAAATCAAACATTTACCAAATTGCAAGTCCATGGCAACGATGCTAAAAACATAACAGCTCCCAAGTGCATATGCAAGTGTACATGGTCTACCAAGTAATATAGTGGCCTTTAAGACAACATAATATAGATCCCACAAGGACTTCTTCAAACAACTATTCAATTTCAGTTCACAATATAGATTAATTGATACACGCGTAAACAAAAAAGAGTTCTGAATATTTGTAACTTGCAAGTAATGTAGATAATGCGTAAAAAAAATCAAAGACAGTCAAAAGATTAAAGCCTAGGATTAAAGAACTTTGAACAATCGTACTACATTATGGAACTGCATTTGTTAACTCACTTATCTTGGTTGTTGATTCATAGGGTTTATTGCATTATCATGGTCTCTCTACCTCTAATCGTTTACTTAACAAGGACATTACAACTACATCATTGACCGGGGATGTAAGAACCCAATTAAGTGCTTCAAGCTATCATCCTATGTGTGAATCAAGTAAGGCTTCTAGGTACCTTCCTGTCCTAGATGCTAATTTGAATTCCTTATTTTATAAAAGAATATAACCCCACTTTGTTTATCCCCATATTCTACTTCCTATTCCCTCTCTCGTGATTATAAGGTTGACAATATATGTAGTCTAAGGGTGATAAATATTCAAAATAATTAAAACAAAAATAAATAACAAACTAATTATGATAAGTCAATCCAACAATCCAAAAAAATAATAGCCCTATTCTTGGCTTTAACCTCGGAAAGAGAGTTTTTAGCCACTAATTTTCATAATCATGATCCAAGATGAATTTATGTTATGATATAATTAAAAGCAAAATAAAGAATAATATAACCTAAATTATGTAGTAGCAACCTCATCAATTTTCCACGATGTCCAAGATAATTCACAAAATTGTACCATGTAGTGTTTTTATATTAGGCTAGTCCTAAGCCTTCTAAGAGCATGAGATGGCACATTCTTTTAAGCACCAAAATAGAACATTTAAAAGTAGGATGCGATGCTGGCTTGACTGATTAGAAATTTAACTTGTTGCGTATGCATGGGAGCACCCAAAATAGATCATAATGCACATCCTTTAGATCATAGGTGTAGTACCCTGATCATTCCTTAAGCCTAAATCTATTTTTTTTAATGGATATATATGACTTCCAAAGTGATTGATGATTAAAACATGTTGTGTTTTTATAATTTCCACTTTTTTTCATGTAGATCATTATATAATCTTTCCATCGATACCAATTTCATAGAAATCTGACATTGGATGAGTGAGTTATGGCCATTTTACTGAATGCTGTCGGATCACCCAGGTTTGACGGTTGACTAGGTGGACCATCAAGTGTCCCTTCAAACTAAGGCAATAGCTCCCTTTTTGGGATGTCGTATGATGGTCAAAGTGGTGGACCGTCATAAAGTTGATGGACCATCAAGGTATCCATCAGATCAAGGCAGAATGTCCTATTCTTGAGCCCCGAGTGACGAACGATATGGTGGACCATCAATCCCTCTGATAGACAGTCACTTCGACTATCACTCTGAGGTAGAACATTCCAGTTCTAACACTCGAGTGATGGACGACCTGGTGGATCGTCAGCTAATCTGACGGACTGTCAGATCAACCGTCACAGGCCCTGATCTGCAATTTTCAACTTTTTTTCCAAAAGGGCATCTTGGTCATTTATGCTCCTCAAGTCAAAGGCAACAAGGTCTTAGTATAAAAGTGTGAGAAAGAAGTTTTAAGCAAGTTTCTATATCTTCAAAATCAAAATCTAAGGTATGTGGGGTTTGAACAAGAACACTCATTTCGTTCTTGTGCCTAAAGATTTAATTTCTGCTACTGATCTACATGATCTTTGCAAGTGGGGTTACACCCAAATTTCTTTAATCATGATTTATGAGATTTGAGTTGAATAAGTTTGATATTTATGATTATTTCACCATCATGTTTCTTAAATTTAGAATTTATTCCATAAGTTGTATATTGGCATTATGTATTGATGATTTTTAAGCGATTTAAGTCAATTTCCATGAGTTATGCCTTTCCATGAGAAATATGACTACTGAATTTATATAGATATTGAAATTGAAGGTCAAGAACGAGTCCTATGATGTTTCCTTGAAGTTTTTGATATTTGAAATGATTCGATAGGTAAATGTACTTGATTTTGAGAAATATTGTACTGAGTTGAGTCGAGTTAGGAATCCACAAGATACTTATGATTTACAGTCAGAATAAATATTTATTTTTTGGTCTTTATAATATACCCATGAGTTGATATTGATTATGGTGGATTTCCTAATGCGTTCTGAGCTAAGTATGGGAGGAGTATTTAGCAATAAGCGGGAAATTTGGTATTTCCCCAGAACTACGTTCATCGTAGTATTGATGTTGATGATTATGGGCCAAAGGCCGAGTATGAGATTGTGATATTGAGATTGAGGTTGTACTCCCGGCAAGAGTACAACTCCCCCACCAATGTTGGGTTCTCTCCTTAGGAGGGCCAATCGTTGAACTCCATGAGGCTCACATGGTGTAGTTACGTCGGTTATAAGAAACTCCCACGTCCATAATGATATAAGTCTCTTGAGTTACCGAGTCACTCTGAGTCACGAGTTAAAGAGTTTGAGCTGAGTTAAATGATTTATGAGATTTATGAAACACGTCTCTTTACGAATGATTTATGGAAATAATTTTTCAGATAATTCAAGTGAAAATAGTTATTATTTTTAGCATGCATGATTTCTCATACATTTATGATATTTTTTAAAATGTTGCATCTACCCCCACATACTAAGTACATTCCCAAGTAATGAACCCCATACTCTTTTGCATTCTATATTTCCTCGTGATATAGGTTCAGCTACTCAGTCTCGGCAGTGACAGTGATGTTTGAGTACCTTCCTCTACACTAATGTAGTTGGTGAGTCCTCATGGTTTGAGGACCTATATTTTTGTTTTTGTCTTGTTAATAGATGGTTATTTATTTTTAGTTCAGTACGAGTCAGTTGGAGATCTTTCCCAATAGCTCATCAGACTTGAATAGTAGAGGCTTTGTCAGGCTAGAGTACCAGTATGTATAGAACTTTAGTATTTTAATTATATAGAGCACTATTACTTTGTATCGCAGTATGTTGATGACATGGTTATTCCTCTTTATCTTAGCATGATTTGCATTATAGTGACTTCTGAGAGTGATGACAGGCTTAGAGGGTTAACTTTGGGCCACGTGTGACCTTAAGCACCGTGTGACATCTCGGGATAGGTTCTTGGGGCATTACAATAGGTATAGAGCATGCGATACATGCTATTCACCACCGAGATGGACCATGCATTGCGGGCATATGGCACCCCATTATTCGAATTATACATCAAAAATGTCTCTAAGGCAAAGAAGCTTGCTATGGATCCTAATTCGTAGGCTATTCTCATGCATCTACTAGAAGTTGCCTTAAAAATATTTTCCAAGTGTTCAATTACCAACTTTTTGTCCCATGCTTTGTGACGTTACTTTGCCTTTTCTTCCCAGATTTTGTGTTGTTTTCCCTTTAATTTATAGATTTTTTAACATCCATGCATTACTATAATCGACTCCACAAGCATCCTACATAATCAAACACTACGTATTACAGCTGAAAAGAACATAACATTCACCACGACGAGGACGAAACACGAGCTAAGGCTAGGCTTGCTTGCTTAACCTTTAACAATTTTTTTTGGCTCTAGAATTGACTCAATTACACTTTTCACATTACCAACAAGTTGTTACAAACATAATTACAGAATAAAATAACTAGGAACTTATTTTACACACTAAAGTCCAATGCGATAGACAAGAATAACACCTAGCTTAAGAAAATAAAACTAGTTTTGTCATCTAAACTCTAAAAAATTGATTTAAGCCCAAATTTGATAGAAAACACTTCAAAAATTGTAAACACATACTTAAACACTTACATGCTTATTTATATCCTTAATAAAACATAAATCACATGAATTATCCTTAAAATAAAACTAAACAAGTTAGAATAGAAACACTAGAGTGTATAAATACACCTCAGATCAAAGTACCTAAGGGTTGTCGATGTATTTTGTTTATGTTTAAGTATTTTTGTGAAAAATCACATGCCTCAAAAAAATAATTTTTAACTATGTGATGGGCTTATATGTGTTATCACTGTGAATCTTTTATGGAATTAGGGTTAGGGACATAATAATAATGGCTAATATTTGCATAAAACGGATAGGTAGTAGTTTTTAATGCAATTCTATGCTTGGTGTGCGTGAGATGCCTACTTAGTTCTCATGGTGTATTGAATCCATCACTTTATCGGTTAGTCTTTCCTAGGTTGTAGGATAATCTTCTAGAAAATGATCATAGGTCATTAAGAAATTAATCCACTTTTTGCCTACATGACCTTCTAGATGAGAATTAGTATCCCTTGATCTCTGTGTTGATCCTATATGGACCTACTATCTTGTTTTCACATTTCATCTTCCTAGTTTAATAAAAATGAAACTGTTTTGACCCTACTCCTCTTTGGACATTAGGTAACTCAACTCAGGCAAATTGCCTAAGTTAAGGTGGATATCATAAGGGTGAGTAATTAGAATTATGTATGAAGGAGGGAGGAAATAAGATGAAAAAGTAATTTTGGGTGTGGTAGAGAAAGAGAAAAAAATATAAAAAAGAACAAAATTGAAAAGAAAAAGAAAATAAAAAGAATAAAAGAAACCGCACAGGACCTGAATAAGAAAATAAAAGGAAAAAGGGAGAAATAAGGTCAGAATAAAGGAAAATTTGGTTAAAGAGTAGACCCCAAACGTGATAGTAATTCCAAGGGGTTATAGTCACTAAATTCTAAATGTACCATACCAACCCTAAGCCTACATTACAAGTGAAGTAAAGTTCTATAGTGATCTGTGCCTGACTAACTAAAAAACTAAGGTAAATAAAATAAGGGAAAACCTATGGTATTCTATGCACATTGTTGTAATAGATTTTGTGAGTGTTAGTTTCTCGTGATTGTCCTTTCATAAAATCTAATTTTCTACTAAGTGAGTGGCATATTTTTACTTTGAGGGTCCAGTGGATTATGTTGCTAGCTGCTCATCTATTCGAGTAGTTTGACTTATATATATGCTTTACTTTATGTTGTTAATGTAATTCACTATCTTCATTCCCTTATGTCACATTATTGGGCTGCATATATCCACATATTTGGTTTTGAAAAGTTAAAATAAAAGGGTGTGATGTTTTTAAGCTAAAATTGAGATTGAATGTTGTAGGTATCTTAGGTTTTCCTTTGTTAAGAATCGTAACGTTATTTTGTTGTAGTTTGTTGCTTGAGGACATGCAAATGTTCTATGTTGAGGTTATTGATGTTCCATTATTTCATGGCACTTTAGGCGATTAAAATTTAGAACTATGTAAGTACTTAGATGTGTTTTATTAGATATAATTTTTTTTTGTATTCATGGTGCAGGAAACTATGTTTTGAAGCTTAAACGTAGATAAAAGAGTGAAGTTGAGTAGAAAACCCAACTTTCAAGCCTCCCTATGTGGCGTGCGTACTATCTATGTGGCGTGGGTGTTTTAGTGGGTCTTAGAAAGTGAAGAAACAAATGACCTAAAAGTTTAAATTTTCTCTGACACCCACGATAAAGCCACTTGCGCCACATAAGTGACATCACAGATCACTTACTAAAGATGATCAAGAGATCTAAATTTTCTATCTACTAACAACATCTCCCATGTTTCATTAGTGCTACTTACGACCTGTTAGAGGGCTCGTAAGTAGCCACCAACCCAAGTTTCTAAGTTTATTTTTGTTTAGATTCTTAGTGGTTTATGTTACCTATAAATACTCCTTTGGTGTTCTTTAGTCAATGGACACAGTCATTGTATTCACAAACGCATATTTGATTCTAAAATTGACTTTTGATCTTGGAATAATTTTTTCCATGGTTGATTATCAATTTGAGACTTTGGGTTTGATTCTTCCATTGTTGTGATATTATTGGTCCGCTTTCCCTATTGAATTACATAGAGCTTCATGCAATTATGCGGGGCTAAATCCCTTAGCTAGTGTTATGGGAACCCAGGTAGAATAACAAAGTCGGGGAAGTGTGAAGTTCTTATAGATCATAATTTATACATGTATTGTTGTCTTTTCAGATTTTTTTCTTTCCTTAACTAATGTAGAAATTAAGGGTTTGCCTGTATTCGTGACAATCTTCACAAGAGAGGTCAGGATTTGGAAAAGAAGATTACAACCATGATTCGAGGCTACCAATACTCATCTAATTAACTTGATACCCATAGCGTGATAGTTAAACTGGGATCAAAGAAAAAGATTTGAAATATGACACTATGAGACTCATAAGGTGCAAAGTGAAATTTTCCAAGGCATTCATAAGATAGTTAGTGATACCTATTTTGTCAGGCTCGGCATGTGTAACATTGAGATCATTTAATTGACCATTACAAACCTATTATCTTAGGAATCCAAGGTGAACACAGTCCTAGTGTTCATCTCAGAATGATTACAACCAAAAACATTCAAGTCTTGTTACTTGTTACTTTTTACCGTTAATATGAATTCCCCCTATTTACCTTTCAATATTGCTAGACTATTTCAATAAGTTCAAGACAGATTTTTTATCTATTCCCTGTGGGTTTGACCCTAACCATATTGGGCTGCCATAATTTGGCATCTACTATATTGTATCTTCTTGGAGGGTATAGTTTTGGTGATATCTTATGTATGGGATCCTTCCTAATAGAATACCAATAATATTGTACTGACAATATGGATTTTTATCACCGCCTCCATAAGTCTCAATACCTTCTCTTTTTATGGCCCTCGCATGATCAAAGAAAGACCTAATAGCCATTAAATGCTTCGACGCTAAATAGAATAGCAGGGTTAATCCTCTAATAAATTCATGCACCATCTCATGATTTGAAGGATATAGAATAGAAGTATGTCTAGCCCACTCAAGAAACCCAATCTTATTGTAACACTCTAAAATTTTAGCATTTGAAAATTTTGAGATTTAAGCTTACTGCCCAAGCGATGACTTACCTAATTAGTCGTGAAGACTATATATAATTCATAGTACCCTAAATTGTTGGGTCATTATTATAGGCACCAAATAATTTTATCCTAGGAACGATTAAGTCCATACTAGTCCAGATAAGACATTATGAGTCATAATATGGAACTCATTATCTCACCAGTAAAGAGGTCCATTATTTCTATTATGACAACAACTTGACTCAATGAGTTGTAAAGTAGTACTATGAGTTGCATGGTATGACTCATAGGGCAAACAGTGGGGATGCTTTCGGACACTACCCAAACTACGAGTTTAGGGATGACTCATAGTTAGTCTTTACTAGTTGTTAGGTGATCTATAATGATTGGGCAGCAAATTGTTAGTTTTTTATTAAGAGTACTTTGGACATTTCTCCTTCCCTAATAGAGAACCACGGACTTAAAACCCTTTTGGGACCCCGTTTTCATCCATAAACATAATCAAACATACAGTAAAAGTCTTTCAAATCCCAAAGTCAATAACAAGCTAGGGTTTTCTAGGTTGATCATTTAGAGCCTCTAAGTGGTGACTAATATCCATAATTATAATACTTTCAGGAATTTACCTTTCTTTTAAACATTTTTTAACATAATTCACGTGTTTAAATTGTTATTTATTTGGTTTTGAAAATGGATTTTGATTTGGGCTGAGGGTTTCAGAAGTATTGTTACTTGATTTGTATTTCCATAGTTTTAATGCAAGTGTTCGTGTTTTATTGATGGATTTTAAATACCCGTTGGGGTGCATTAGTATGGTGAATGGGATGGAGATTGAAGTATTCCCCCAAAGTTGATAATTTGTGTTTGGAATTTGGTTTTGGAAATTGTGTTCACTTAACCCATATGCATAATTGGATTTGAAATATGGTTAGTCATATGATTTGGCTTACTTTCCTAGTCTATTCCATTTCATAAATGGTTAACTAGATATAATGGGTTTTTAAGGCCCTGTTGGTCATGTTTTTGATTTTAAACTTGATTTATGATCAAAGGGAGTTGTGGCATTCCCTCAACTTGATTTAATAAATAAAGGGGCTCGTGGTATTCCCCTAGTTTTATCAAATTAGTATGGCATAATTATAAGCTAGGAAACATAATGGTATGACGATACCCATAGTTGATTCCTTAACATACAAGTCCTTGATTAAATGGATGGGTTGTGAATAACTTATTTTAATTGGGCTCACCATAGAAGGTAAAGGTCTCGAGGGAACCGATACTGGAAACCACATTTGCTAGAATGGGAGTTTTCATAATC
>NC_061118.1:24125810-24156670 GCF_002878395.1 Capsicum annuum | reverse complement strand
AACCGATACTGGAAACCACATTTGCTAGAATGGGAGTTTTCATAATCATATGCATGGTTCACACTTACATATATTTTGGATTGGCTGGGCTTGAGGTATTCCCAAGCTCATTCTTAAATTTTCCTGGTCCGTACGGTTAACACACACTAGGACCATTTTAGTAGGGAAAGCTGAACCCATATAGCTTGTGGGTGCCCTTAGGACAGTTAGAGCTACACAGTCCAAGTTAATGGTTTTAAATCTTATACTAAACCTTGTTCCCTATCTCAGCATATTATATATATATATATGAAAATGATTGTGTGCATTGGTTTGAATAGTTTGGACTAACTTGATCAAGGAATTATTTTATCCTTTTCTTGTGTTACACGCTAATGCTCACCCCCCTAACCATTTATGAATGTTGTATAAATATGGGATATAGGAACCAAATTCACTTCTGCTTTTCCATGATAGTGATTAGGTGATTTCTAAATCGACTGTGTAATGCCCCGTACTTTCCTAAGCTTGATAGAGAACCGTTGTTCATACATATGAAATCCTTGATTCTTTAAGACATATTTGTCCACATGAATTACCAAGAGTACCCTAGTTATAATGGAGATTATGATGTGTTAAGTATGGTTATATGAGTCACTTAAGGTAGTACAAGCTAAGAGTTTTGAAATCCATCAGGTTTTAGTATTTGAATTCTCTTTGAGTGAGCATAACTCAACAAATATATGGTATTTCTGCATATTTTTACCCACCAAATTATAGAGAATCAAATTAGCTTCCCAACGATACCAATTACATCAAAATCTGACACCCAATCAAGGAGTTATGGCTTTATGAAGTAGAGTACGTCGCCTAACCAATCGTACATGGCTTCTGGAATAGATGAGCGATAAGCAGTGCGGAACATACCTAAATGTATGCGATAGGAAATGCGGTGCATACTTAAATGTGTGTGATAAGCAATACGACGCATACGTAATGTATGCGATGAGCAATGCGGTGCACACTTGCTGTTTTAGGTAGTAAAAACACTCTGTTTTGAGTTATTTTGAGGGAAATTAAGTCTTTTAGCACTCCTTGCACACCCCTAAACTTCATCTTATGAATTTAATAGAATCTAAACGCATCATAACCCTATTATCAATCAAAGTTCATCATCCAAGAGCACTAAAGGAGAAAAACAACTAGGGTTGCACAATCAACATTGAAGTGCCAATCTTTCAATGAATCCGTTACCATAAAGGTATGTGGGGTTTTCAACAGGAACATCCTTTCGTTCTTGTGCCCAAAAATTTGTATTATTTTACGAAGATACATGATTTTACTTGTTTAATTATGAATTTGAGATGGAAACTATTATCTTATATTCTTGTTCAAGAAACTATGATATTTTTGTGATGTCTTAAAGATAATTTCGTGAGTTTTGATGTTAATATAATGTTTCAAGTTGAATTTCCAGATTTTCATTTGAGTTATACTTGTTTGCTATACAAAGTATGAATCTTGAAATATTTTGCTCAAGTGATGATATATGGGATTTAAACCCTCTTTGAGATTATGATCTTTGGTGAAGTAATGTGTTATACACACCTTGATATTTGGATGATTTTACCTTTTGGTCTTGAAAGAGTTATTTTTGAACTCGAATGAGAAAAGAAATCCACACGTTGATTTATTATGTAAAAGAGGTAGCATGATGGCTCACAATATGAATTATTGAATTACATTGTTATGGATCTTATTTTGAAATAATCTGAGCTATGTCTGGGAGTAGTCTTCACCACCATATGGGAGGTATAGTTGTGATTAGTGCTTCCCTAGTACTACGTGCCCCCGTAGGATGTGAGCCTAAGGATGATTAATATAGTGATCACTAGTGAGCAAAAGGTTAAGGTCCTATTCCGATGGCATGGATAGGATAGCTCTCCCTGGGTTGGATGTTGGACTCCACATACCTCACATGGTTTAAGTTGATTGTAAGAAACTCCCAGTGTGTGTGTATTCTTCTGATTGAGATTAAAAATGTAATAGTTTGAAAGTGTGAGTTGAGAAAGTTATCGTTTTTGAAGAATTTGATGAATATTTCAATATCTTAAAGGGATTTGTTATGAAAGCTACTCGTTTTGATGACTTGAAAATGATTATGAAAGTGATTAGAATTTACTATGATGACTCACATATTTTCACCGATGTGTTTTACTCTATGGTGATTATGATGAGTTTATTTTGAGCTATGTGAGTCTCTTATTACAACATACATATTTTCTTATGAATATTTGTGAAATAGGACTTTTATGAAAACTTGCAGACACCCTCATATACTCGGTCCATATTCTATGGTACTAACCTATATATTCGTATGCGGGCTATATTTTCCCTATAATGTAGGTCCAGGTGCTCATTCCCAGGCTTGACATGATTATCCGAGCACATTGGTCTACAGTTTCTGCAGTGGTGAGTCCTCAAGGTTCTAAGACTGATTATTTCAGATTTCACCCTTCTATTTTGAGTTATCATTTTATTCCCTGATGTTAGGGTTAGTTGGGGTCTATCCTAATGGCTCGGTGTTATACAGTTTAGTAGAGGCTTGTCAGACTAGATGATTAGATTGATCAGTCTTTTAGAGAGGTCATATTTTGTTACTTTTCGCATCTCTTTCATCTTGAATTATGATATTATTGAGAATATCTTGAGGTTTGATTATAGTAATCCTGTCTACGAGTGTTGAATGGTATGAAATGGCTCAAAGGGTTAGCTTGGGGCTACTTGTAGCCTTAAGCACCGTGTGACACTTCAAGACCCATTTTTGGGGTGTTATAGACCATGAGTCATCTTGAAGTTGTAACCTTCTAAACTTAGGTAGACCCTCATTTTTTTTTTCATTTTGTTCTTAACCATTCCTTTTAGACTCATTTTGCCTATTATTGGGGGGCTTGTCCTGATTTTGATTGTTTTAGCGTACAAGACTCCTTGTGGAATACTGTGGATTAGGATGGATGCTAAAGTTCAAAGATTTCTTTTTGATTTTTTTAGTTAACTATCTTGTTATGGGTTCAAAACTCAAATCTATCTTTTTTTAGTTTTTGAATTCATTTACTGCTAGATATATTATTTTATGGTTGTCTAGGTTAAAGGGGGTGGTCTCCGTTCCTTGGCAGAATTTAGATACCCATCATAGCCAGGCCTAGTTTGGTTCATGACAAGCTTGGAATTAGAGCATGGGTTTATTCTCATTGGGTGTCCACAAAGTTGTGTCGAGTCTCTTTTATAGGTGTGTAGAGTTTCCATACTTATAAGGGATAGACTATGGGGGATTTAGAAATTTTTCGCTTTTCTTATGATCTATTTATTGGGATACCGAGTCTATGGTCTTGAAATTTTCTCTAATTTTGTTTGTTCGCATTTTAAATCATGCCTCCCCAACGATATAATGCTTGTGGAAACTCCTCTGTCTTGCTTGAGGATAACATGGATGGAACTTGCTCTACTTATGGAGTACAAACCCGATCTAGGGACCCTGCTCTTTATTTTCTTTTTGGAGGTCCACTGGTCCCTACCAATCTTTCTTGGGAAATTTGGGTTAATGATGTTCATGCCCCATAACCATAAGGAGATATTTCTAATGCCTAATTCTATCGACCTATTTATCTACTAACTCAGTTGGTGAGTTCTATGTCTCATCACCCTAACCGTGTTTATTCTGTTTCTCCATCTTCTGAGGTCACTAGAGTTTGCCAAATTTTTAGGCTAAATCCTCTAGCAATTATAGGCTATATGGTTGAGAAGGATCCTTAAGGGTTTGTTCATGAAATAGAGAAGATATTTAGGATGATGCATGCTACTTACGTAGAGGGTGTGGATTTTCTCACATATCATTTGAAGGATATAACATACCAGTGGCATGGTGAGTAAAGTCAAGGGGTGATGATGTTAAGTAGGTTATATGGGAAGAATTACCTAGTCATTTCCTTAATCGTTTCTATCCTTAAGAGATGATGGAGGCTAATGTTAAAGAGTGTATAAACTTGAAAAAGGAGACGATGACTATGATGGTGTTTTCTTTAAGTTTTATGAATTTTCCTATTATGCTATAGAGTTAGTGTCTAGCATGAGGGATAGGATGCAGAAGAATACTTTGGGTTCATCTTGAGACCTGGTACTAGAGTATAAGGCGGCGATGTTAAATAATGACATTAATATTTCCAGTTTGATGGTGTATATGCATCTAGTTGAAGATTAAAAAAAAGAAAAAAGAAATAAAAGAGAGGCAGAATAAGAAGTTCATGTATTTAAAGAAGGGTAAAAGATAGTGGCAGGGTGGTAGAGATTATAGGCAGTGGGGAAAGAAGAAGGCTTGGGGAAATTTAGGTTCCTATTATACGGCTAGTGCTCCGTACCCTAAGTGATTTAGCGTTCATCGCATTCATGTCAACAATTGGTCTAAGACCCAGGGTGCCCAAACCCTAGCTAGTGGAGCTCAGTCAACTCTATCATATACATCTTGCAAATTCTGTGGATAGATATACCGTGGTTATTATGATGGCGGAAGGAATCTATGTTTTTAATATTACAAGCTGGACAACTTTTAGAGGAACTTTCCGTTAACAAATGTTTCTATCAGAGGTACTAAGGTTCCAGTGTCTACTTCTTTGGCTCCTGCACCAAAGGGTGCTACTTTTAGTGTCAAAACTGGTCGAAATCGTCTCTATGCTCTTTCCACCTGTAAGTACTATGAGTTATTTCCTAATTGTCACTGATACATTATAACTTTTCTCTTGTGATATGTACTATTTACTTGATCCAGGGTCTACCTTTTTTTATGTTACCCCTTATATAGTTGATCATTTTGGTTTAAGTCCTAAAAGTATTTCTGATCCATTCTTAATGTCTCCCCCGGTGGGTGATTCTGTTAAGGCCAAAAGTGTCTATAGAGGAGTTGTGGTATCTATTGGTGATAGGGAGACATTGGTCGATCTAATTAAAATTGATATTCTTGATTTTGATGTGATCTTGGTGATGGATTGGTTCAATTTGTGCTACGCATCTCTAGATTGTCAGACTCAAAAGGTCAGTTTTTAATTCCTAAATTAAAAAGTAATGGAATGGAAGGGAAGATCCTTATCTACTAAGGGAATGTTCATTTCATATCTTACAACATGAAAATTGATTTCCAAAAGGTGTCTATACCATGTAGATCAGGTTAAAGATTCTAGTTTCGAGGTTCTCTTTCTAAAACCTATCCCTGTTGTTAACAAATTTCCTGAAGTGTTTCTTCATGTTCTTTATGGTATTCTTTCTAATAGGGAAATAGACTTTAGGATCGATCTTCTACCGGATACCCATCCCATCTCTATTCGTCCACATAGAATGGGTCTAGCTAATTTTAAAGACTTTGGATGTGTATAGATTATTGATAACTGAATAATATGAT
Source organism: Capsicum annuum (assembly GCF_002878395.1). Classification (NCBI taxonomy): domain Eukaryota; kingdom Viridiplantae; phylum Streptophyta; class Magnoliopsida; order Solanales; family Solanaceae; genus Capsicum; species Capsicum annuum. The sequence goes on along the minus strand of NC_061118.1, from coordinate 24,151,242 downwards.
GGTAAGGAATAAGTTTCCTCTTCCTAGGATAGATAATCTCTTTGACCAGCTTTAGGGTGCTAGATATTTTTCTAAGATTAATCTATGATTGGGTTATAATCAATTAAAGTTGAAAAAGGAGGATATCCCTAAAACTGTATTCTTAAACCGATATGCTCATTATGATTTTCGGGTGATGTCATTTGGGTTGACTAATGATCCAGTAACCTTTATGAAAATGATGTATCGGGTATTCAGATAGGTCTGGGATTTATTCATGATCGTGTTTATTAATAACATCTTTTTATATTTTAAGAGTGAAGAGGACCATGCCAATCGCTTCAGAGCAGTGTTGTAGACTCTTAAAGATTAGTGATTGAATGCTAAGTTTACCAAGTATGAGTTATGGTTGAATGTTGTGACCTTTCTAGGTTATGCTATGTCCATTGAAGGAATTATGGTAGATCCATAGAAAGTTAAGGCAGTTAAGAAGTGGCCTAGACCCATGACTCCAATCGATATTTAGAGCTTCTTGGGTTTAGTTAGGTATTATAGGAGATTTGTAAAAAGGTTTTCTTCTATTGAATCTTTATTGACTAAGTTGACTTAGAAAAATCTGAAGTTTTTATGGGATGATGCTTGTGTGGGTAACTTTGAGATGTTGAAGGATAAGTTGACTACAGCTCTAGTTTTAACCCTTTCTGAGGGTACTGATAGGTGTGTTGTTTATAGTATTGCATCATATGTGGCACTAGGCTGTGTCTTGATGCATCATGGTAAAGTTCTAGCATATAATACTAGGCAGCTGAAAGTTCATGAAAATAATAATCTTACTCATGATTTATGGTTGGCGGTTGTTGTGTTTGCTTTAAATATTTAGTGTCATTATTTGCATGGGGTTCATACTGATAATTGTTCAGATCATAAAATCTTTTAGTATGTATTTACCCAAAAGGAGTTGAATGTCAGGAAAATGTGGTGGCTTGAGTTACTTAAGGACTATAATATAAGTCTTTATTATAATCTAGGTAAAACTAAAGTGGTTGCTGATGCTCCTAGCAAGTTATCGATGGGAAGCTTATCTCATCTTAATATGGAGAATATGGATTAGTTAAAGATATTCATCAGTTAGCCAATCTTTAAGTTTATATTCTGGATTCAGAGGTTGGAGGATAATTGTACAAGAGATGGTGAAGTCATCTCTTGGTGTAGAAGTGAAGGAGAAGAAAGTTTCTGATCTTATCTTGATGCAGATTAAGGATGATGAGGGCTAGCAAAAGTTTAAGACTTTTGAGATTGGTGAAGATGGTATCTTGAGGCACAAAGGTAGATTATGTGTTCCTGATGTTGATGAGCTGCGGGGAAGAGTTTTTATTGAGGCTTATGATTCGCAGTATACAGTTCATCTGGGCTTGATGATGCTGTATCATAACCTAAGGAGATTTATTGATGGATTAACATGAATAGAGATATGTCTATCTTTGTGGCTAAATATATTGTGTGTCACTAGTTGAAGGTTTAGCTTTTGAGACATGGTGATGTGTCTCAATAGGTTGAGTTCACTATGTGTAAGAGGGGGGTGATCAACATGGATTTTATTGCTGGTCTTTTGAGGTCTTGGAATTAGCATGATTCATTTTGGGTCATCGAGGATAGGATGGCTAAGGATGCTCACTTCTTTCCAGTGAGGACAACTCACATTGTAGAGGATCATAAAAATATTTTATTTAGAAGATCATCAAATAGCATGGTGCTCTTATTTTGATCATTTTGGAACAAGGTACACAATTTTCTTCTAGATTTTTGCATTATTTTAAGCAAGTCTTGGATACACGAGCAAACCTTAGCAGCACATTCTACCCTCAGATGGTTGGACAAGTAGAAATGACTATTCATACTTTGGAAGACATGCTAAAGAAATCTATGATCAATTTTTGAGTTAGTTCGGTGGGTCATTTGTTCTCATTGAATTTACATATAATAATAGTTATCACTCTAGTATTGGGAAGGCTCCTTTTGAGGATCTTTATGGTAGGAAGTGTAGATCTCCTATTGGGTGGTTTGAGGTTGGTGAGACCAAATTATTCATTTTAGATATGGTTCACCAGGCTATGGAGAAGGTGAAAGTGATTCTAGATTGACTTAAGACTGTATAGAGTAGCCAAAAGTCCTATACATATGTGAGGCAAAGAGAGTTGGAATTCGAGGTTGGATAGTGGGTGTTCTTAAAGGTATTTCCTGTAAAGGGATTGATGGGGTTTGGGAAGAAAGGGAAGTTCAACACCAGTTATGTAGGTCCATACTTGATTTTAAAGAGTGTAGGAAGGTTCCTTATGAGTTGCATTCTCTTTAAAAGTAGGGTTTCGTTCACCTGGTTTTCCATGTTCTGATGTTGAAGAAGTTCGTGATTGATGCTTCTTTGGTGGTGCATATTGAGGACATTAGTATTTCGAATTCTTTGTCTTTTGAAGAAGTCTCGATGGATATTTTTGATATCCAAGTCCATCATTTTAAAACTATGGATGTCACTTCATTAAAGGTTCGATGGAGGCATCAAAAGGTAGAAATAGCTACTTGGGATACTAAAGAAGACATGAAGTCCAAATATCTTTTCTTCTTCCCCGGATTAGACAATTGTCCTTAAGGTATGTGTTTTCCTCATAGTCTTTTTTTGCTAACTTTGTTAAAGGAAATTGTTATTTTGTTTCAGTCTTAAAATCATGCTAATGGGTAGCTTGACTCATCATTTTGAGAGAAATGATCCTAGAGTGGAAGAATGTAACACCCTAGAATTTTGGCCTTTGAAAATTTTGACATTTGAGTTTACTGCCTAAGCTACAACTAACCTACCGAGTCGTGAAGACTCTTTATGAGTCTTAGTGCACTAAATCTTGGGTGATTAGTGTCGGTCCCAAATTTTTTGTCATGGGCATGATTATGACCATACAAGTCATGGTGAGAAATTACTAATAGTAATGTGGAACTCATAGTCTCACCAGTGTAGTGGTTCCGTATTTCTATTGTAACTTTGACTAGACCCGATGGTCATAATGTGAGAGTGCAAGTTATATACTACTACTCTTAGGGTTAATAGTGGGGATGCTTTGGGACACTACCCAAACAACGAGTCTAGCAGACAACTCGTAGTCAGTCTTTATGAGTAATAAGCTGACCCGTAATGACTAGGTGACAAATCCTCAATGTTGTAGTTATGATACTTTTGTTATTTCCCCTTTTCCCCAATTGTGAATGTAGCACCCCGACTTAGGAAGGATTTCCACATCGGCAGAACACAGGAGAGATGCTGGTTATATAAGTGAGAAAGCCTTACTCCCTAGTGACGCATTTTAAAGCCATGCAGGCCTGGGCCCAGAGCGAATAATGTCACTACTTGGTTGGGGATTGGCAGGGGTATCTCGGGCCTGTGTGGTTAGGGATGCCCATCGCGGCCAGGGCCTCAGGTCGGGTCATGACAGAATCGTATCAGAGCCTTTGTATCAGAGCCTAAGGTTCAATAGAGTCCTATAAAGTCTTAAAGCCGCATCTAGTAGAGTCTTGTGCATGGGTATGTTGTGCGCCACATTTAAGTGCAAGAGGCTATGAGATGTTTTAGGAACAGTGTCCCCCCTTTTAGTATTCATATCGTGCTAGTGAGCATAATCTCAAGTTAAACTCTCAGTCTAATTCGTTCTTTTCTTAATTCAGAATATGACTCCAAAGAGAAGAAACCAGCCCGTTCCTCAGCCTGAAGATCCTTTGGGTGATCATATTTATCATACGGAATTTAGGGCCGCATTAACCACACTTGCTCAGTCTGTGGCTACCCAATTTGAAAGACCACCAGTTATTCTAGCCAATCTAGTGGTGAACTCAACCGCAGCTAGGATTCACGACATCACCCGAATGAACCCTCTCTCTTTCTTTGGGTCTAAGTATGATAAAGACCCTGAAGAATTCATTGACCAAGTACAAAAGGTCATAGACATCATGGAAATTACTTCTTATCAGAGTGACCAGTTAGCCGTATACCAGTTATAGGATGTTGCTCACACTTGGTACAAACAGTGGAAGTCCGAGAGGGTAGATGGTGCAGGTCCTATAGAGTGGGAGGAATTTTTCACGGCTTTCTTAGATAGATTCTTTTCTCAAGATTTGAGGGAGGAAAAAGTTCTAGAGTTCATTAACCTCAGGTAGGTAAATATGATTGTTAAAGAGTATTCTCTTAGACTTACTCAGCTAGCCACATATGCTCCTCATATGGTTGCAGACAACAGGGCTAGTGTAGGTTTGCGATGTTGAACAGTGATATGAATTTAGCTAGGCTAATGACCCATGCTCATTAATTAGAGGAGCAGAAGATTATGATTAGGAAGAGGCAGAACAAGAGAGCAAGATCAGGCAGTTTCTATTTTGCTCAACCTAAATTAGATGGAGAAAACTGTTTGCAGTTTCGTCCTAAGCAAGCAATTCTAGCTCCTTCGTCTGCCAGTGCCCTAGTGCCGAAATTCAGAGATGGCAATAGAGATCGAGCACGAGGCTCTAAGTCTTAGGGTAGTGTTAGCAGTGCCCGAACTAATACCTTATGTCAGACCTATGGTAAGAACCACAAGGGTACCTGTAGAGCTGGTAGCGATGTTTGTTTTAGTTGTGGTAAGCCAAGCCAAAGGATTAAAAAGTATCTGCAGTCAGGTCTACAGGGTTAGCAGAATCGTTCCACAACCCAGTCCGATCATCCAAATCAGCAGGGTGCCACTTTAAGTGCTACTAGTGGGCAACACCTAAATAGACTCTATGCTGTTTAGACCTGACAGGATAAGGAAAATTCTCCTGATATTGTTACTAGGACGTTACATATTTCCCATGTTCATGTTTACACTTTGATAGATCCAAGTGCATCTTTGTCCTTTGTTACTCCTTATATAGCAGGAGATTTCAGAATCAGTCCTAAAATTTTAGCAGAGCCCTTTTCAGTATCTAACCCAGTGAGTAAAACCATCATAGCTCGATGGGTATACAGGAACTGCTTGGTTATGATATTTCATAAAGCCACGTCAGTAGATTTAGTTGAGTTAGAGATGACTAATTTTGATATCATTCTCCGTATGGATTAACTTCATTCCTTTTATGCAACAGTCGACTGTAGAAACAGGATAGTTCAATTTCAGTTCCCGAATGAGGCCGTCCTAGAGTGGAAGGGTAGTACTTTATCTTTTAGGGGTCAGCTTGTTTCCTACCTTCGAGCAAGGATAAAGATTTCTAAGGGATGTTTTTATCATCTCGTTCATTTTAAAGACTCTGTTTTGAATCCCCTAGCTTTGAATCAATCCTAGTAGGTTTGAATCCCCTTGCTTTGAATCAATCCCAGTGGTTAAGGGGGTGATAGTGTCATTCATTGTTAGAGTCGTCTCTGTGTTTCAGGTGTAGATGATTTAAAGAAGTAAATTCTTATAGAAGCAGATGGTTGCGCGATACTCTATTCATCCAAGGGCCACTAACATGTACTGCGACCTATGAGAGATCTACTGGTGGAGTGGGATGAAAAAAGATGTTGCAGAATTTATGGCAAAGTGCTCTACATATCAACAGATTAAGATAGAGCATAGAAAAACTAATGGTTTCATGCAGGAGTTCACCATTCCTACTTAGAAGTGGGAAGAAGTGAACATGGACTTCGTGATGGGTTTGCCTCGAACTCATCATCAACATGATTCAGTTTGGGTCATTGTATATAGAATGATCAAGTCGGCCCATTTCCTTCATGTCCATACCTCCTATTCAGCCGAGGATTACGTCAAAGTCTAAATCAGGGAGTTGTTCTGATTAGATGGTATTCGATTATCTATCATCTCAGACAGAGGTACCCAGTTCACCTCTCACTTTTGGAAAAGCTTTCCAAAAGGGTCTTGGTACCCAAGTTTATCTCAGTACAACTTTTCATCCTCAGGCAGATGGTGAAGCAGAAAAGACCATTCAGATATTTAAAGCTATGCTAAGGGCGTGTGTAATTGATTTCACGGGAAGTGGGGATGACCACTTCCCTTTGATTGAGTTTGCATACAATAATAGCTATCATTTAAGTATTAAAATAGCTCTGTTAAAAAATTTCTATGGTAGGAGGTGCAGATCTCCTATCGGGTGGCTTGAAGTTAGTGAGGCCTCAGTCATAGGTCCTGACTTAGTATTCGACGCCTTAGAGAAAGTCCAGTTAATTAGAGAAAGACTTTGAGCTGCTCAGAGCCGATAGAAGTTGCATGCTGACATTCGTAGAAAGGATATCGAGTTTAAGGTCTATCTAAAGATCTCTCCCATGAAGGGAGTGAAGCGGTTCGGCAAGAAAGGAGAGCTAAGTCCATGATATGTCGGTCCCTTCAAGATTCTCAGTCGCTTAGGTAAGAAAGCTTATGAGCTAGAATCGCCTTCAGATCTAGCCTTAGTTTATCCAGTCTTTCATGTCTCCTTGATCAAGAAGTGTATAGGTGATCCATCAGTCGTAGTCCCTATTCAGAGCTTTGACAGTCAGAACAGTCTTTTGTATGAGAAAATTCTGATCAAAATTCTAGACTATCAGACTCGTAGACTGAGGAACAAAGAAGTCCATCTAGTCAAAGTTCTATGGCAAAATCAGTCCGTTAAGGGAGCTACTTTGGAAGCAGAAGCAGACATGCATACCAAGTATCCTCACTTATTCTCTGCCAATCTAGATCAAGCTCAAGGTAACAGTTCTTCTTAAGCTTATTCAGTTTCCCATTCAGTATTCTATAATACTTGGTATTCAGTTCACGCTCACGTTTTATCACAAATTTTGTATATAGTACCATAGCATATTTAGTCATGCATTCATGTATCAGTCTATTGTGTAATCATGCATCAAATATGCATTCTAATTGGGAGAACTCATTTATAAAATATCTTAGTTATGCATTCATTAATTAGTTACTCATGCATCAGATATGCATGTCCGGCATAATAGGTTTATCTTATCAGTCATGTCTGTCATGAGATAATGTTGCAGTAGTGTATGTCTTGCACATACTCCATTTTATCTTCTATCCCCATTTCAGTCAGTCTCATTACGAATATTTCCAAGGGGGAGATATTGTAATACCCCATATATATCTAAGCTAGAAAATGAACTGTTGTTCCTACACATGAAACCTCCTATCCTGTGATTCAAATTGGAGTACATGAATTAGGATGAGTATCCTTGTGATAATAGTGCTTATGATTTGTTGAGCATGTTCATAAGAGTCACTTAGAATAATCCAAGCTAAGAACTTTTGAATCAACCAAGTTTTCGTGTGTGATTTCATATGGGTCATATTTTAAAAAGAATAACTTGGTTTATAGGTGGATTTTTGGCATATTTAAACCCTCCAAATTTTAGATAATTGAATAAACTTTCCGTCGATACTAAATTTGCCTAAAATGGACACCCGGTGAAGAAGTTATAGCAATTTAAAGTTTCAGTAGCGTCGTTTTAGTCAGTGGTGTGTCGTTCCATAAGACAAAATAATGTTTATCAATTTCCAATGTCTCTCCGTGATTCCATATCATCTCAATGAGTTTCCAAGTCACAAAAAAAGGGCAACACGATATTCTCATGTCGCATCGGGGTCCCAAATCGGGTAATTTTCACAAAAATTAAATAATGCATCTAGATGGGTATTTGGGTCAACTTTTCACCCCTATATATGTTCCATAAACAAGGAATTAATCATTTATTTCACTAACAGATACTCTTTCTCTCAAAATCCTCTCAATAACACATTAGGGTTTTTCAATTAGGGATTTAAGTTCAAGCAAATTTCTCCATCAATTATTAAGAATCTTCTATCTAAGGTATGCGTAGGGTTAATCTTTGGATCCATTTCATTCATAGAGCTCAAGAACCATGTTTTAAATATTATATATGATTTTATTGTTGTGATATGATCATGTACATGTTGATGGTTATTGTTTAACTTTCAAGATCATATGTACAGGTGTTTTCATGAAGTATATGTGTTCCTTAGCTGAAATCCATGAACTTTATGTGGTTTAAAATGGGGAAATTCATGAAAACGCACCTAAGCTAAAAGAATGCTAGCAAAGATTTTGATAAAAGGCCTAGGATGATAGAATTCATGTCCTATGATTTAATAGTGCTTGAATGACAAGTCCATGCTCTATGGTTTATGATTCAACATGAATTTCACGTGATTGATTCATCGTTGTGGTGATATGGATTGAGAATGATATTGAAGTTATGTAATTATGCACACGTTGTATGAATTTCCCTTCATACGTAAGATGTTGAGAACTATGCTTAGTGTGAAATCCCCTACTTACGATATGGTGAATTACGGACTCTATTTTTATGATCAAATCAGTTATGTGTGTCAACTTCCTTCCATTAAGTCCTGGCAGTACTTGTACCCAAAAAATATAGTTGTGCGCCTAGAGTCATGTCATGTTATCAAGATGATCTCAGTCAAGCCATGATCTGTAGAACTCAGTCGGTCATGTGACTTAGGAAATCTCAGTAATCTTATGATCTCAATAAATTCTCAGATAGTAGTACTATTCCGTCAGTCAACGGAAGTCAGTTACTCAGTCTATGTACAACCAGTTAAATCATGTTTAGTCTCTTCAAATGGGAGTAGAAGTTAGCACCGTGTGAACCCAAGGATGGGAACTCAAATGCCAGTTTAGGGTGTGATTCATAGTAGTCATCCTTGTGTTCCAGAATTCGTAGCCAGCGTAGGTTGAGACATTTTAACCAACCAAATTAACGTTGATGAGGTGGCTTAACCTGTCATTTTAGGGTTCCCACCATTCTCATTCGAGTACCTACCAGCTAAGGGTCACTCACAGTTGTCTTTACCAGTAGCGCAGTATTGACACCCTTCCAGTTGGGGCAGAGGTTGGACCCCAACCTAGCTATATGCGTTATTAGGCAATGTCGATTAAGCAACTACCTCCCACAATTTCAGTCCCACTCTTAGTAAAAGAATTCAAATAGTTCTTCAGATTTTAGTATACCAGAATTGTCAGTTATAGTCAATTCAATTATAGTACGGAACTCAGGTAGTTCTATTATATTCAGGACAGTCAGATACAGTCATCCATGTTATCAAAATTTCAGTATCACTCATGTTAGATAACAGTAAACCATGTATTAGCGTACAGATCTAGATATCATTTATTCATGATTTTAGTTACTATGTACGCATGTTTGTACTCTTACATTCATATCAGTCAATTAGTTAGCATTGTTCATGCATGTAAACCCTTTTGAATTAGCCTACCTCACTTGTATACTCAGTACTCCCAGTTGTACTGATGCATTTGTGCTATGGTTCTTTCTTTCATGTTACACCATAGGTTCAGAGACATGAGTTCCAGACCAGCAGTAGCATTCTAGTCACAGAGTTGCAGTGAGTCCTCATCCATTTGATTATGATATTATTTTATTTCATTCATTATTTTAGTTCAGGTTTGGTAGACGGAATTAGTTAGAGGCATGTTCCTTCAACTCCTTATTTTAAACAGTATTTAGAGGCTTTTAGATTTAGTCCAGATTTGATTCAGACTTCAGTTGTTTTGGGTATTTGTCACCCATATGGATGTTATATTTTGTCAGACACTTTATTTAGCTGAACCTTATGGCCTATTGTTCATGTTTTTCCGTAATTTACATGTATATTATGCAGGTACAGATATCAGTCATGGTTAGCTTATGGTCTTTGGGGTCATAAGAACCATGTAGCATTCTGGTTTAGAAAAATGGGGCATTACAAACTTAGTATCAAAGCCAGGTTTCGATCCTGGCCGCGAAGGGCATCCCGAACGACACAGGCCCGAGATACCCCTTCCACTCACCAACCAGTAGTGATATTATCCGCTCTGGACCCAGTCCGCACGGCTTTAAAATGCTTCACTAAGGAGTAAGGCTTTCTCACTTACATACCCACCATCCCTCTTATGTTTTACCAATGTGGGACTACTTTCTAAGTTCGGGTGTTACAGTGATCTACGACCTTAAAACCTTTTTAAGAACCAATAACTAACAAAAATTATAATCGAGCACACTCTTAAGCTCTCTCAAATCCCTAAGTCATGTACAATCTAGGGTTTCTAAAGGTTGGTCATTTAGCGCCTCCAAGTGGTGATTTCTCTTAATAATTGTTATAGTTTCAGGCTTGTTCCTCTCCCTTTAAACATGTTTTACTAGAATGTATTTAAATAATTATTCTTGTTGATTTGATTATGGATTTTAATTCATTTTGAATTTTGGGAGGATTATTACTTGATTTGAATTTTCATGTTTTTAATGCAAGTGTTCACATTTTATTTATGTATTTCGAAACTCATTAGGGTGCATGGGTATAGTGAATGGGATGGGGGTCAAGGTATTCCCCCAAATTGGATGATTTTCGATTGGAAAATTGTTTTGGAAATTGTGTTCTTTAAATCCACTTGTATAATTGGATTTGAAATACGGTTATTCACATGATTTGGCTTACTTCCATAAACTATTGCGTTGTATAAATGGTTAAATAGATAAAAAAAAAAGGTTTTAAAGAACTTGTTTGCCATTTTTTTTTATTTTAAACATGATTTAATCAACAAAGGGGGCCATGACATTCCCTTAACTTGATTTAATGAATAAACAGGAAATGGTATTCCCCCAAATTGATGGAATTAGTCTGGCATAATTATAAGCTGGGAAAAATAAAGGTATGATGATACCTGGGGTTTATGGATCTTCATCTCTAGTTAAGAATGTTGATTGGCAAGATATTAATGTTTATATTGATATGGATGAGTAGAGAGATGCGCATGAGGTTGCAAGGGGGGGAAACTACTTATACTTTATCCCTAGCCTCAACTTTTAAGTCGGTTAGGTAATCTATTGTGCCCCATCACCCCACTGCCATATCTAAGTTGTAGGTTTTATTATAGTACTGCATGAGTTCTCACAGCTCCTAGTGGAGAGGCAAGATGAGACTATTTCCTGCCTTACTAATGTATAGTCTGAGCTTGGCTTTTTATGTTGACATATTATACCCTATGTTCAAATATATTTTGAGAATGATGAGGCTCCTATATGGGTTGCGATTCATACTAAGATATTGAATTAACTAGTGAAATGCATGCTCGGATCAATGCTTTTAAGGGACGAGTTGGTCTGTGGTTTGGAAATGTTTAGGCTCTAGATTTGTCTGCTATTAAGAAGGAGATGACCAAAATACAAACAAAGGTATGCTCTTTTAGTTTGAGCCATCATTCCTTCGATTACTCCTTCATTTACTCAGACCATGCACCTACGTCGCGCTAGGTGATTGGACTAATTTATTGAGGAGGAGCCGATCCCAGTAGTTGGGACCAAGAGAGGTAGATATTAGGAGCTATAGGACCATACAATTTTCTATGTTCTGGCCTTGAAAAAGGTCGCTTATGGGTCCGTAATGTCAATAACTGATGATGAGTTGAGATGTAATGAGATAGCACTGAGTGCAACTTCTAATCAATTGTAACGCCCCGAATTAGGTACCCAGAATGCTACACGATGGTCATGACCCTGAAGGATCAGAAGCTAACTCATGACTAATATCTGTAAGTGAGCACTGCTAAATATACTATATAAATGCATAGTAAAAGATTGAAAGGCCATAAGGTTAAAAAATTGAAGACTAATAATAATACTGAATATGGTATAACAATACCAAAATAACTGAAATAATTAAAAATACTGAAGTCTGAATATCTATTCTAAAAGAATCTAAACTGTCTAAATAAGGAGTTGAAGGGGCATGTCCCAAACTAAATCCAACTGCTAAAGTAAACTAAGTACTGAAATACTGGAATGATAAAGCATCCTCCAATAATGAGGACTTACTGCTATTCTACTGCTGTTGACTGAAACCTGAGCTGCTAAGTGTGATCGGGAACCTGAGCGTCCGAACCTGTGGTATAAAACACCATAGCGGAAAGAAAAGTATGCATCAATATGTGAGAATGTACTGGTACACATATGTGGTAGGCTGAATGCATGGGGTTCATATGCATGAACTATAACTGACTGATAACATTAACATGAACATGACTGTATAAGGATACATGAATGACAACATAACTATAACTGAAACATGGGGATTCTAAATACTGAATATACTGATAACATGGATTACTAATAACTGATATAACTGATAATGGGTGACCGTTGCTGACAGTCTTGATTCTAATGGAACTTGCTAAGTTTCGTATTGAGCTAGGTGACTTTATCTGACAGTCTTGAAATCTGTTGAACTATTTGAGTTCTATTACTGAGACTGAGACTGAGATATGGGAGGTAGTCAACTAACCGACATGCCCCTAATAAACTGTTATAGCTGAGTAGGGGTCCAATCTGTAACCCCAATTGGATGGGTGTCAATATCGTGCCACTGCTAAAGATAAGATATGAGTGACCCTCATCAGGGAGTGTCCCCAAAGGAGAACCGTGGAACCCTTATCTGGAAGTGTTAATCCACCTCATCAACCCTCGACTATCTGTGTTGATGTATCAACCCATGCCGTGTAAATAGTTCTGGAATGAAAGGATTGCTTCTAAGGGGTCACACCCTCTACTATCAGCATGTGCCCTCAATCTTTTGTTAGCTCAGTAATAAATCCTACTCCCAACTGAATAGACTCTGAACTGATTATACTGAGATAAACTGGACTGAGTTCACTGAGTTCTGTGGACTGATGAAATATTATTGAATTCTGTTACCTGACTGAATTCATGAGATTACTGAGTTTTCCTGAGTCGTGTAACTGACTAAATATACTACTGATCATGGGGTTACTGAGATTATCGTGAAACTGACACTGACTCTAGGCACACAACTAAATTATAGGGAATAAATACCCTCTAGGACTCGATGGCATAAACATAAATCATGGCACAAGTTCAAAAGCACAACAATGTCTATATATAAATATACATATATATATATATATAGAGAGAGAGAGAGATATCCATAATTCATTGTCTAAGACATTTAATTAAACACTTGACATGCATTAGCTTGTACATGAATGGGGATTTCACATTAACATAATATCATGGAACTTTTTCCTTCACATAGGCATTTTATCAAACACATGGGGATCATATTTTTTTAATACCATCATCAATGCATCTAAGTGTCATGGTTGCATAAATCAATTTGCAATTTTTAAGGGTTTATCATAAAAATTATGAAAAACATCACATACTAGGATCAATCATTGGAACATGTAATTTTAAAACATGAATCAAAACCCAACAACAATGTGAACATGAAGTTCAATTCATCTAAATCATTAACATTAATAAATACAAAATGTTTGGATTTTGAAAAGAGATTCTTAAGATTACTGGGTGAAAGGGGCCCATGAATCAACACTTGATATACCTTAATTGTAAGTTTCTTGAAGTTCTTGGAATTGACTTTTATTTCTTCAAAGCTAGGGTTTTGTTTCTTGGGAGAGAATGTTCTTGATTAGGGGAAAAAGTGAGTATATAATGATTTGAAATATTTTTAAGGATTAAATCCCGCACCTGGATGTGTTAAAACCTTTGGAAAAGACCAATTTATCCCTTGATGAAATATTTATTTTTCGTTAAAATTTCCTAATTTAGAATGCTGGCATGATGGGTACTATCACGTTGTGTCATTAGAAATTTCCAACTGGTAACTTGGTGGATGGTGCGATGCAGTGTAATTGTGGATCAACACTGGATGCAAATTTTATCCATAGCACGACATGCTAGGATCGTGTTGTCTTACAGGAATTAGACAATTATGAATTGTGTCTTTTACGGGATGCGCCACTATTGTGGAACAATACTAGAAATTCACAATTTCTGTTTAGACAGACTTCGCAACGTGCTACTGGCCTGAATAACGATGTTTAATGACAGAAACTTTAAATCACCATAACTTCTTACCCGGTTATCGTATTTGGGAAAATTTGATATTGATAGAAAGCTCATTCAATTACCCATATAACAAAATGCCAAAATATTGAAAATTCCAGATGTACAAAATGTATTCATCTTTAAAGTATGCCTTTAATATTTTTGGAACGATCTTAAGCTAGGTAGAAGCACAGGGTATTGCATCAATCTTTGCCACCACCAACACCACCACCAGTTAAAATACCATATGCCTAAAATAGGGGCAGAATAAGTTGGTCTCCTATTGTGTTAAAGGTATATCCTCTTTCCCTTGTATTGTACTGGATTTACGTGTTGGTGATAGTGCATACTCTTTTAGTTGGGGGTAGGAGTATGCCACAACCACTGAGGGTTTTTGATGTCGTCCTTCTTTTCTTATCGGCCTTGCTATGGTGGTGGAGCTGACATGTCTAGAATGTATTTTTATTTATTTCATGTTGTTAAGTATTGATTTTTCAACAAGGAGAAAAATAAGTACCTAAGCCCATTGATGTATTTTGTTTATGTTAAAGTGTTTTCTAAAAAGGGTGAGACCCCTTAAAAAAATCTTTTTCCAATTGTGTGATATTCTTATACGTATGACCACTGTGAATCCTTTTAAGTAATAAGGATTAAGGAATAATAATCATAGATAGCATTTGCATAAAATGCATAGATTATTATTCCTATTCCATATGTGTGTGATATGCCTACTTAGTTCTCATTATGTATTAAATCGAGCACTTTCCCAGTTAGTCTTGCCTAGGTTATAGGATAGTCAGTTAGAAAAGGATCATAAGACATTCTTAAATTAATACACTTTTATCCTACACGGTTTTTCAAATGAGAATTAGTATTCCTTGATCCCTATGTTGTGCCTATATAGACCTACTTTCTTGTTTTCACCTTTCACCTTCCTAGTTTAATTACAATGAACAAATTTTAGTCCTCATCCTTCTTGTAATTATAGAAATCAACCTATGTAATTGAGTAAGTTGAGCGTGGGTATCATAGGGGTTCATGATTATAATTGGGCATGAAGAAGGGCAGAAATTAAAGAAAAGAAAGTAAGGTTAGGTGTGATAGAGAAAGAAAAAAAACAACCAAAAAAATGAAAAAATATTTAAAATAAATATAAAATAGTACGAATAAAAGAAACCACACACAACCTGAATAAGCAAATAAAAGGAACAAGGGAGAAAAAAAACCGGCAGAAAATAAAAGTTGGCGAACGAGTAAATCTCAAAAGTAATTATAGAGCAAAGGAGGTGTAGTCACTAAATTTTAAATATACCATATAATCCCTAAGCCTACGTTACAAGCCAAGTAAAGTCTTGTAGTGATCATAGATCGAATAACCATAAAACTAAGGTAAATAAAATAAGGATAAGATATGATATTCTTTGCACATTATTGTAATTTCTTATGGGAGTGTGATTGTCTCCTTATTGTACTTGCATTAAAATGCATTTTCTACTGAGTGAGTGGGATTTTTTTATTGTGAGGGTCAAGGGTTTATGTTGCTAGCTTCAAATCTGTTCGGATAGTATGACTTGTATATATGCATTACTATGTGTTTATAATGTAATTAAATATTGACTCCCATGTGTCACATTATTGGGCTGCATAGATCCATAAAGTTGGTTATGAAATGTTAAAATAGGAGGGGGTGATGTTTTTTAGCTAAAATTGATATTGACTGTCATAGGTATCTTAGGTCTACCTTGGTTAAGAATTGTTATGTTATTTTGTAGTATTTTTTCCTTGAGGAAATTCAAAAAATTCTAAGTTGAGGGTGTAGATGTTCCATGGTTTCATGACAGTTTCGATGTTTGAAAATTGAAAATATGATACCACATAGGTGTGTTTTATTATAGATGATTTGTTTCTAAGTTCATATTGCAGAAAAAAGTTTTTGGAGCTTAAACAAATAAAAAAGAGTTAAGTTGAGCAGAAAATGCAACCTGTGAGCCTACCTACATGGCGTGGGTACTACCTATGTGGCATGGGTGTCTTTGTGCGTCTCAAAAAGTAAAGAAACAAAGAATTTGAATGCTGAAATTTTCCCTGACATCCAAGATAGAGCCACATGATCCATGTAAGTTTCATCGTAGGTCACTTACGAAAGCCGATCAAGTGCTCTGTAGTTTCTTGCTACCAAAGACATCTCCCACGTGGCATAGGTGCCACTTTCGACATGTAAGGAGGTTCAAAAGTGGCCACCGACCTAAATTCCCCAATTTGTTTTGGTTTAGATTCTTGGAGTTTTATATAATATGTAAATACTAACTCAATTTTTTTAGTCAGGAGACATACTTATTATATTCACAAACATATATTTGATTCTAAGATTATCTTTCGTAGTTGAAATCTCATTGATTTTGGTTTTTGGTTGATTATTAATTTGAGACTTGGAGTTTTATTCTTCCATTGTTGTGAGATTATAGCTATTCTTTCCTTATTTAATTCCACAGAGCTTATTGCATTTATGCATGGCTAAATCCTTTAGCTACAGTTGTGGGAACCTTGGCAGAATTACAAAATACGGAAAGTGCGAATTTCTTATAGATCATTATTTATGCATGCATTGTGATATTTATCGAATTATTTTCTTTCCTTAAAAACTATAGAAGTTAAAGGTTTGTATGTATTTGTGATCATCTTCAAGAGGTCAAGATTAGTAAAAGCGGATTACAATAGAAATTTTTGACTACCAACCCTCATCTAATTTACTTGATATCGATAATGTGATAGTTAAACTAGGATCAAATACAAGGGTTTGGAAGGTGACAGTCTTAGACTCACAAGGTGAATAGTTAAATTAACCAAGGCACTCACAAGATGGTTGGTGATACCTATCATGTTTGGTTCTGCATGCGTAGCATTAAGAGAGTGAGAAACCCAGTAGAACACTGTTCTAGTATTTATCTTAGATTGATTACATCCAAAATAGTCAAGACTTGTTACTCTTTACTATTAATTATGAATTCCCCCTATTTACTTTTCTGCATTGCCCGACTATTTCAATAAGTGCAAGAGAGATTTCAAATCTATTCCTTATGGACTTAACCATAACCATAGGTTACTATAATACGACAACAACCACACTATATCTTTTTAGAGGGTATAGTTTGGCGGATTCATCTTTAAGGAGGATCCTTACTCCCAAATGGAATACCAATAGTATTGTACTGACACCATGGCTTCTTATCGCTGCCTCCATAAGTCTCAATACCTGATTTCTCTGTAGCCCTCACATTATCATCAACTGAGGGAAGAAAGACCGAAATACCATTAAATGCTTCAATACCAAAAATAGTAGTAGTGCTAATCCTCTAATAAATTCATGCACCATCTCATGAACTGAAGGATATAGAATAGAAGTATGTTTGGCCCACACAAGAAACCTACTTTTATTATAACACACAAAATTTTGGTCTTTTAAAATTTTTAGAGTTAAGCTTACTACCAAGCTACGACATACTTAACTAGTTGTTAAAACTATATACGAGTCATAGTTCCTAAATGATAAGGTGACCAGTGAAGGAACCAATGTTTCTAACCTAGGAACAATTAAGGCCATAGTAATTTTGGTGAGACATTACGAGTCATAATATGGAACTCGTAGTCTCACCAGTGAAGTGGTCCATTATTTTTATTATGAATATCAGTGGACCTTATGAGAGGTAATATGGTACTATTAGTCATATGGTATGACTAGTAGGGTAAACACTAGGGATGCCTTGGGAAACTACCCAGATTATGAGTCTAGGGTATGACCCATAGTAAGTCGTTATGCGTTGTAAGGTAACTCGTCACTACTAGGCGGCAAATCTATAGTGTTTTATTTATAGTACTTTGAACATTTCCCCTTTTCCCGAATTGTGAACCACAACCTTGAAACTTTTTTAGGACCTTATTGTCTTCCCAAAATATATTTAATCACACACTTAAACTCTCTTAAATCCCAATGTCAAGAAGAAGATAGGGATTCTCAAGAATGATAAGTTAGAGCCTCTAAGTGGTGATTTATATCTATAGTTACGATACTTTTAGATGTGTACCTCTACCCTTAAACATGGGAGTTGATCAACATGAGTTTTATTACTAGTCTTCCACAATCATGAAATCAATATGAGACAATTTAGGTTATTGTAAATAGGATGTCTATGTATGGTAACTTTTTTCCTTTGAGGACTACTCATATTGTACAGGATTATACGAAGTTTTTTATTTAAGAGATTTTAAAATAGCATAGTGCTCCAATTTTCATCATTCTGGATCAAGTTACACAATTTTCTTCTCACTTTTGGCATTCGTTTAACTAATAGCATCATATTCCAACCTTGGATGGATGGACAAGTAGAAAGGTCTATTCATAAGTTGGAATATATTCTAAGAGCCTATGTTATCAATTTTTGAGGTAGTTGGGTAGATCATTTGCTTCTCATGAATTTGCATATAATAACTGTTATCACTTTAGTATTGGGATGGCTCCTTTTTAGGCTCATTATGGTAAGAGGTGTAGATCTCCTATCAGGTGGTTTGAGGTTAGTTAGTCCAGATTATTTGGTCTGGACTTGATTCATCAAGCCGTGGAGAAGGTAAAGGTGATTTGGGATAGAATTAAAGCTACTCAGATTTGCCAAAAGTCCTATGCGGATGTGAGGTTAAGAGAGTTGGAGTTTGAGGTTGGCGATTGGGTATTCTTCGAGGTATCTCCTATGAATGAAGTTATGAGGTTTTGGAAGAAAGGGAAGCTCATGCCCCCGTTATGTTTGTCCATACTTGATTTTTGAGGAGTGTGGGAAAGGTTACTTATTAGTATAATTTGACTTTGTATTTGGGTTCAGTTCACCTAGTTTTACATGTTGTGATATTGAAGAAGTTAGTGGGTGATGCTTCTTTAGTGGTGCCTATTTAGGATATTGGTATTTCACATTCCTTGTCTTATGAGAAAGTCTCCGTGAAAAGTGTGGATAGGAAAGTCCATCATTTAAGGACTAAGTATATGGATTTAGTAAAGGTTTTATGGAGGCATCAAAAGGGAGAAGTTGCTACTTGGGAAGTAGAATAGGACATGAAGTTCAGATATCTATACTTATTCCCCAGATTAGACAATCCTGCTTAAGGCGTGTGTTTTCCTTATATTCTTTCTTTTTAGACTCTGTCAAAAGAAATTATGGTTGTGTTTTTTTGTCTTAGAATCGTGCTAATTGGTGTCTTGACTCATCATTTGGGAATGAATTATCCTTGGGGGAAGAATGTAACACCCTAGAATTTTGGCTATTGAAAATTTTAAGATTTGAGCTTACTGCCTAACCTAGAACTTACCTAAGGAGTTGTATAGAATCTTTATGAGTCGTAGTGCCCCAAATCATTGGGTTAATAGTGTAGGTACCAAGTTTCTATCCTAGGTATGTTTAAGACCATACTAGTCTTGGTGTGACATAACGAGCTGTAATATGGAACTCGTAGTGTCACTAGTGTAGTAGTCCCTTGTTTCTGTTGTGATTATGATAGAACCATAATAGGACCTGATGAGTCATAATTTGGGATTACTAGTTATATGGTACGAATCTTAGGGTCAATAATGCGGATTCCTTTGGAAACTACCCAGACTACGAGTCTAGGGGATGACTCTTAGTCAGTCGTTATGAGTCGTAAGGTGACCCATAACGACTGGGCGACAAATCCTTAGTGTTTTATTTATGGTACATTCCACATTTACCATTTCCTCCAATTATGACCCATGACATTAAAAGCCCTTTAGGAACCCATTTTAAACAAAAACCATAACGAGACTCACTCTTAAGCTCTCTAAAATATTAAAGTCAAGAACAATCTAGGGTTTCAAAAGGTTGATCATTTAGAGCCTCTAAGTAGTGATTTCTCTCCATAGTGGTGATACTTTCAGGCATGTACTTCTCATATTAAATTTTTTAAAATAAATTCGTATGCTTAAATGGTTGTTCATGTGGATATGAATATGGATTTTTAATTAAGTGGAAGGTTTTGGAAGGATTGTTACTTGATTTGAAGTTTCATAGTTTTAATACAGGTGTTCATGTTTTTTGATGTATTTTTTCACCCTTTGGGGTCATGGGTATACTTAATGTGATGGGGGTAAAGATATTCCCCCAAATTTTATATTTTTGGATTGGAATTTTGTTTGGGAAATTGTGTTGCCGACACCTACTTGCATAATTGGATTTGAAATAATGTTAATCACCTAATTTGGCTTATTTCCCTAAACTATTGCATTGCATAAATGGTTAAATGGATAAAAAAGGTTTTGAAGTCCTGGTTGGCCATGTTTTTTATTTCAAACTTGATTTAATGAACAATAAGGGTCATGGCATTCCCCCAACTTGATTTAATGAACAAAGGGGATCATGGCATTCCCCCAGGATGATTGAATTGGTATGGCAGAATTATAAGCTGTCAAGGGTAATGGTATGATAATACCCGTGTTTGATTCCTTAATAGATAATTACATTGTTAAATGGATGGGTTGTGTGAACCTTTTTTTAATTGGTCTTAAAGGGAGTTGTGTATCTATTTATGGAAGGTGGAGGTCCCAGGGGGACTGATACTGGATAAGATGTTTTCCGGCATGGGGGTATTTATGATTGTGTACACGGTTCACACCTATATATATTTTGAATTGACTGGGGTAGAGGCATTCCCTACCTCATCCTTTGATTTTTCTATTTTATGCGGGTAGGTGCCTTTCGGATGGTTAGAGCTACGCAGTCCAGGTTAATGATTTTAAATATCTTGCTAAACCTTGTTCCCTATCCTGATATATATGTGTCTCTGTATGTATATATATAAATGTATGTATGTATGTATATATATATATGTATGTATATAATTGTCTACATTGGTTTTGAATGGTTTTTGACTAACTTGATGATGTCATTATTTTATCCTTTGGCTGAGTTACATGTTAGCACTCAGCAACCTAATATTCTCTGGGCATTGTATCCCAAGCGATGCAGGAATCATGGATACTTATGCTTTTCAAGCGCAGTGATTAGGTGATTTCTAGATTGATCTTGAGTCAGCTTTAAGTGGTGAGGTTCCATACTTTGGAAGACCCTCATTTTATGTTCTTGTTTCATTATGTTTTGAACAATTCCGTTTGGACTCGTTTTGACTATGATCGGGGGCATGTACCGACTTGGTTTGATCTTGGTTACTAGGGGCCTTGTGGATTACTGTAGATTGGGATGGATATTAAAGTTCTTAGATTTCATTTTCATCTAGTTCTTAACTATTTTATTATATGTTCGAAACTCAACTCTATCTGTTATATGTTCCGCATTCATCCACTTCTAGTTGTATTATGTTCTGGTTGGCTAGGATATAGGGGTAGTCTCTTGTCCTTGGCGGACTTGAGATACCCGTCATGGTTATGCCTTGGTTTGGGTCATGAGTCCCATACTTTGAAATCGACAAGGAACACTGCTGAAAACCAACATACCCAATCATTGTCAGAAAACTACTCAATGCACTAAACATCGTCTCCATCTAAGCTTTATCAGTAAAAAGGCCGAAAATCCTCAATGATGGACACTGAAGGGATAAAGTAGTCTTAAACTCTACCAGAGCCTGGGCTAACTCCCTAATTTGACCCTGTGCTGGACATCTAGAAATGTATGCCGAAGTCCCATCTACATCTATCGATAACCTTGTATAAACCATTTACAAAAGAATAGAGTCAAAGAATGTACTAGAGGTGCCTAGAAATATGGAAATACTACAAGAAGTCGAAAACAGAATTTCCTACGAATGCCTTGTTGCTTTCAAAATATAGGATACAGACATCTCCGCACAAATCCGCATGACTTTACTAAACACTTAGCTCTTGTACCAACAGACCAGTACCCAACAACTTAGGTCATGATGGGACCGACTATAAACCGCCAGTACAAATGCCGACCCATAGTTCATAATTTCTAATAACAGACTATAAAAAGAAATAATAGAAACTATGCAGAATAAATATGTATAAAACTGTCCCAAGATGTGATGAAGTTATTACAAGCTTATAATATATTAAAAATACTAAATGATGTTCTAAATAAATATACATGTAGAACTCATCTTAGAATACAACATAGAGATTAGTCTAGTCCATAAGAGGGAGAGTAGTAATACTCTAAACTCTAGGATATCTCACCAAATCTCCGATCCATAGCTTCTCCACACGATGCACACAATAATCTCGAGGACTCATACTATAATCCGTAGGCTGCAAAAATATGAGTACCAAACACGTGGCACTCATTAGGGAACTGTCGAATGAGCTCCCAAGATAATGTAAATATAAATACCATATAGAGTAGGAATATAAATTATCTACAACTATTTAGGAAGCTAACGCAATAAGTTTAAATCAGCAATAAGGGTAATCTATCCTACTTTAGATGTATTTAGGAACTACAAAACTATACCATTTGTTACTGGATAATATACAAGTAAGGCCAAAAGAAGGATATATAGTACTATACATGGCTAAGGACTACATATACAATATTAATAAATGAAGTAAGAGACGGATATATAGTATTACCATAGCTAGATACATATATATACAAATTGGTATACATGACTATCCCAAAGGTACAACCTAAGGTAGCCAACCTAACCTCTTTTGGGAATCCTAACCAAGTAGGAAAGCTAGTGCTAGCATAAACAGTTCCTTTGGTTAATTGTCTACCGCCAACTATGGTACCCGTAATGTAAAATACCATAAAACGAAAAGAATCAAAATCATACCACAAATATTAGTACTAGTCTATAATAAGCCATCCATGAAATAACCATAATAATAATACAGTAACCGGCTAGTACTGCTAAACAATACCTAACTGGGCCATATAAACTAGAAGGTTCAATAAATACTCAGAAAACAACAATCATATCCTATACCTATACAAGCCCCATAAGGCTGATAGATATATGGACAAAAAAACATACTGGTGACAAGCAATATGCATACATGAATGAATGTAAAAAAAATCTAAATACCATAACTGATCAAAGTGCCATAATGTACCTAGTGTATATTGTACCTCCTCTATCTCAGCAGCTTGCAATGGCAGGACTTACAATAACCTCTCCTCTTCCAGTAAGATAGATAAAAAATAATGGGCTGCTTGGGGGTTGGGGAGTACCCGTATACACTTACCTAGTCCCAATCCAATTTTTCCAATCATCATCATCATTAGACTACTATGTCCAATAACTGAAAGATGTACATATAATAAATGCGAAGACTTGAACTTTGGATAAAATAGTAGGTCTGTAAAATCCATTTCTTGGGGCCAGCTCAAGGACTAAATCATCAAAACAGAGTAGATTGGGTCAAAATCTTTCATGATTAAGGTAAATAGTAGTTGTAAAACCATGGATCAGAATTTGTCTCAGGCATATTTTAAAACATCTTTTTTAGTTCTAAAAACTCATAAACCTCAATTAAGATGGTATCAATCATGTTATGAAACAATATGTTGTTAAAGTAAAAGGTAGGAATAAATCCCTCTTTAGGAAAAAGAGGTAAAACTAAGATTTTAGTTGGAATCGTACCACTAAATGAGTATGAATGTACCATCATATATATATGCCATCACCAGTATCAAAATAATATAACCATAAGTATCTAATCATCTATAGACTAAAACCATGTCAGTTATAAAGATAGTATACTCACCTAGAGTCTAACTAGTATTGTAACCATGGCCTCAGTCAGATAGTATATAACTAGCATTATATTAATACAATTTTCTAGGAAATTATGAAAATCCATTAAGTAAAGTAGTACACCTAAACTAAAGGGTACTTAGCATCAACTATGTCAAATATGCTAATAAATTAGGGTAATATGATCTTATAGTCATAACAAGTACTTCATCTTAAGTGTAGTTTTACCCTTCTACCCCGAAATTCCCAAATTAGGCTAAGTCATCATATTCTATCCATAACTTATCAGGACCTAAACTATGGCCTAGCAGTTATGGGTATCTCAAGTCTTCTGAGGACCAGAGACCACCACTTTACCCTAGCTAGCAAAAACAAGATACGACTAGTAGTAGATGAATGCCTTGAACCCCTTTATTCATTAAATAAAATTTTGCAAATGTCTCGACCCCTTTCTGCTTTATCAATTCAACCCAAGGGAATAAGTCATACCCCGAGCTTTTATTTTTAAAATCAAAGCATGGCCATCAAGGCCTTAAAAATCTATGTTTATCATTCTAATCATGTATGCAATGCAATAGTATAGGTAAGTACGTCAAATCGTATTAAAAACAATTTTTCAAAACTAATTACTTAAGTGGGTTGAGGGAACACAATTTTTATCATGACCTGAACCAGGGCCTAGCCGTGACAGCATCTCCAATACACTATGTAGACCACCCCCTTAACCTAACTAAACTCTATACACCACCCAATAATGGCTAAATTCTGAATAAATAAAAAGATAGCACAAGGTATGTTCAAAGAATAAAAGATATGTCTATAATTGATAATCGGCATCCGACCAAACATATCAAACCAACATCACTTAAGTCCATAACAATCAAACAAAGCCTCTATGCAAAAAGAACCAGAAACCAGTGTTGGTCGGGATATGTCCCCGACTCTTACAATGACAATGATAATGAAAACTCTCAATTTTAATCTATGATAAGAACTGATGAATAGATGCTTACCACTTCAACACAAGAGCCTACAAATCGAGCCGATCCACCAAACTCTATGCTAAAAAAGTAGAGGTATCTACAGTGCCTGCATTGTGTAGAGATACAACGTTCGGAGATGGTTAGTGTACTAATCACTAGCATGTGACTCAGGAACAAGAATAACATAATTTCGTGATTAACAATTTTAAATAAATCAAATCTAATACATAGAATCAAATGCATGTACATATATATATATCACATGCCAGTATAGGGAACTAGGCTTAACATGTACTTTAAAACTTTAGGCTAGATTGTGTAGCTTAATCATCATAACATAAGAAGTCACCCATGACTATATGGGCAAAGCTCTCCCTAGATGAAAGGTTCCCAGTGCATATGGCCGCATGAACTAGAGGGCATAAATATGAACATGGTGAACTCGAACCTTTTGACACATCAAGGTGACACAAACACCCAATCATATGATATATAAAAGGGGACTTGAACCTATAAATCATATGATAATAATATGGGGTAATCGAACCACCCGGTCATCTATACTCCTTTGTCAGCCACCGCGGTTTCCAGTATTGGTCCCTCAGGACTTCTACTAGCATGACTAAACTACACAACACTTATTAAAGCCCAATTAAATCATTGATCAAACATTCCTTTTCATTGATCCATGATACAAATTTAGCCATACATTGTTGGTATTATTATACCAACTATATTTTCAAGGTAACATCAACATGTTGAAACACTTTCATTATTTTAGGAAATTCATAGACCCCATTGCTTAATTATG
>NC_061118.1:24098532-24122810 GCF_002878395.1 Capsicum annuum | reverse complement strand
AGAATTACACAACCCCATAAGTTTAATTAAAAATATTTATGCTTAGTTGACTTTTCACATTATGCAATAGTTCTAGAGTAGTTCAATTGCAGACTTTCTAAATTCAAAACAAATTTTGCAATATGGGGTTGAGGCCATCACCAATTCTAAAGTCACAAGTTAGGAGAAATTACAATCCTGTCGTTTATTCACCATACCCATTCTTCCCATAAGTTCAAAACCATATTTAAAGCATGAATATTGATAGGTAAACTATAGGAAATATTGTTCAACAACAAACATTAAAAACCCATAACTCATGTTTCAAAAAATCATCAATACCATATGAACAACAAATTAAAGCATATGCTTTTAAAAAATTAGCAATTTGGGAAGAGTAACATGTCTGAAATACCCAAGATTAATATGAGAATTCAACCCTTGAGCCCTTAGATGACATAATTTATGGAAACCCAAAGTATGGATGCTTGATAGACTTGAGAGAGAAGAAAGAATAATTGGAGTGGTTTATCTATGAAAATAGGGCCCCAAGTATGTTTATAGGTCATGGTTTATTCTTGCTATAAGAGGTAAACGTACCTTCAGTCGTTACAGATCTCATAAAAACTTGTCATGACTCATTATTACTCATCTCCATAAGTCATTATCAAGTCAGCGTCACCAGACACACATACTGTTAAAATACAACTCGTACACAATGGCTCATAATGGAGCCCTATGACTAGTGGGGTCCAGTCTATTCAGCACAGAAACCAATTGGGGTAAACACTGGACATCATAATGAGGCTTCACGACTCATAGTGACCCACTCGCACTCAAAGAAAAGTTATTTAGGCTATAATTTGAGTCCAAAGACTCGTCATGGGTCTTTATGTTATGTGTCCCTAAGTCATACTTAGGTCAAAAACTCAATAACCATTACTGGACACCTTACAACTAGGGTTATAAGATCCATCAAGACACCTTAAGACTCACAGGGTGAGTTCTAGTATGGATAGTGAGGATATAATCAAAGAAATTTTAAAGGACCAAAATATGGGGTATTAAGTTCTCTCTCCTATAAGATCATTCGTCCTCGAATAAACGGTCAAGCCATACATTATCATGATTTAACACAAAAACACTCCTGCACATATCTTTAAAAAAGACAAAAAACAAAGATATTAAGATCAAACAAAGATATTAAGATCACACACACATACTTAAAGCATGATTTTCAAAAATAGGAAATAATAATGGATACTTGAACACGTCCTCCTCAGCTTCCTAAGTATATTCCTTCAGCTTTTGGTTCTTACAAAGAACCTTTATCAAAACCATGTCTTTCGTCCATAACCGATAGACATGCCAATCAAAGATCTCTACTGGAACTTCCTCATAAAAAAGGAATTCCAAATTCCCACACCTTCTAAAGGAACAACCAATGAAGGATCACCCACACACATCCTCAACATCGAAACATGAAAGACCGAATGAATGGAGCTCAAGCTAAGAGGCAATTATAATTCATATGCAAAATTTCCTTCCCTCTTAAAAACCGAATATGAACCAATATAACTGGGGATTAATTTTCCCCTTCTTACCAACCACATTACTCCCTTCATGGGAGACATATTTAAGATTACCCATTTACCTACATTAAATTCCAACTCCATTTATCTTACATTTGCATAGGACTTTTGGTGACTTTGGGCATTCTTAAGCCTATGATTCACCTTCACCTTCTATATGGCTTGGTGAACCAAATCAGGGCAAAATAACCTATTTTCACAAACCTCAAACCATCGAATTGGAAACCTATACCTCATACAATAAAAAGCCTTAAAAATACTAAAGTGATAACTGTTATTATATGCTAACTCTTTTTGAGCAAGTGATAAACCCAACAACCATCAAAATCAAATACACAAGCCCTAAGCATATCTTCCAAGGCCTGAATTATCCTTTCCACTTGACCATCCATCCGTGAGTTCAAAGCAGTGCTAAAGGTTAGCTTAGTCCCCAAACCTCATTGTAACAAACTCCAAAAGTAAGATGAGAAGTATGTACCATGATTGGAAATGATAAAAAATAGAGCACCATGTAGCTTCATAACCGCCTCAATGAGCAACTTGGCATAATCCTTAGGATGGAAATTAGTCCTTACTAGAATGAAGAGTGGAGACTTGGTCATCCTATCTATGATGACCCAAATCGAATAAAATTATTAACGAGACTGTGGAAGGCCGGTAACAAAATCTATATTAATTATTTCCTATTTATACAACAACAGCTCAATCATTTAAGTCAACCCACTAGGACTCAAGTGCTCCTCTTTCACTTGTTGAAACACCATGCACTTATCCATAAAATTGTCCACATCTCAATTCATAATATTCAACAAATAAATATCCTTAATATCATGATTCATTTTTGTAGAACTAGGATGAACTGTACAATGCGCCTCATGACACTCTGCAAAAATTCTTCCTCACAATCCATTAACATCGGGAACAGATAATCTACCTTGGTACCTCAATATACCATCACCATTAATATTGAGATTTATAACTTTTCGATGACCCTCTTTATCCTGATATGCATCAAGATTGGATCCAAAACCTGTTTCTCCTTTACCTCTGCACCAAGAGATGACTTTGACACCTCTTGAACAATTACACTACCATTCTATAAATCCATGAGATATACTCCAAGATTAGCCAAATGACGAATTTCCTTCACCAAATTTTGCATTTCCTTGTCCACATAAGATAAGATCCCCATGGACAACCTGCTAAGAGAGGCAACAATGATGTTAGCTTTACCTGGGTAATAGTAGAGACGCATGTCATAGTCCTTTAGCAACTCAATCCACCTTCTTTCCCTGAGATTTAGCTCCTTCTAAGTGAACTCATCTTGTAGATTCTTATGATCAGAATAAATATATACATATACCCCATACGAATAATGTCACCAGATCTTCAATGCAAACTACATAACTAATAACTCTAAATCTTGAGTTGAATAGTTCTTCTCATGAACCTTTAACTGCTTAGAAGAATATGCAACCCCTTGTCATGATGCATCAACATGCAAACTAGTCCCACCTAGGATGCATCACAATAAATAACAAAACCATCAGTACATTCAATAGAGTCAAGACAAAACCTGAAGTCAACTTATCCTTCAAAGTCTCTAAGCTATCCTCAGAAGCATCGGACCACAAGAACTTCTCCTTCTTCTGTGTCAACTTAGACAATAGAGTAGCAATAGAAGAGAAATTTTCCACAAGACTCCTGTAATAACAGACTAAACCTAAGAAACTTTGAATGTTGGTTGGAGTCATCTGTCTTGGACAGTTTTTCACTACCACAACTTTCTTTGGATCCACCATGAAGACTTCAATAAAAACAACACGACCTATATATGACAAAATATTCAACCAGAACTTGCACTTTATGAATTTTACATATAACCACTGATTGTTAAAGTTATTTAACACAAGGCAGATGTGATCAGCTAGATCTGCTTCACTTTTGGAATACCGTAAATATCATCATTAAATACAATTATAAACAAATCTAAGAACTAATAGAATACTCGATTCATGAAGTCCATAAATTTTGTCGGGACATTAGTCAAACCAAAGGACATCACCAAAAGCTCAAAATGACCATACTAGGCTTGAAAGACACTCTTAGGGATATCCACTTCACTAATCTTCAACTGATGGTAACCCGACCAAAGATAAATCTTGGAGAATTAATTAGCACCCTGAAGTTGATCAACGAGATCATCGATCCTAGAAAGCAAATACTTATTATTCACATCTACCCTACAGATAAGAATTGAATAGTGTTAAGATGGGGTTTTTCCAGCCTTTCTTCACTCTTTGTATTTACTAAAACCAATTTGATGAATAGGAATTTTTTTCCTTTTATACATTATTGATGATTAGGGTTGAAATATCATTAGACCAGGTGTCCTATCCAGTACAAACAGAACCTGCAAGTTTGTTACACAAGAGGATAGAATTATGTAGGCACGCATTTCAGCTGTATTATACAATGAACATACACAAACCTAGTCCTTTGCAGTTAGTTGCTCATCATCAAAACTAAATCTAGAAATTTTTCCCATTTTTGATGTTGACAAACCAACCAAACAACTTTGAGCACACCGATCACATTTAATAAGTGTGATTACCCCTCTGAAGATGATTGTTCCCCCTATCAACATCCTTCCACCATCATGTAACATAGCGACCTGGTCCTTTATTGTCATTTGAAGTAAAAACTATCCTCTTCCTATCAGCAGACACCACATAAGAATACATACACACACACTCGATCTTTACATATAAAGTTATTATTCTTTTTTTGTCATCATTGAAAAGGATTAACAGTGAACCAAGAGTAAAGATAAGTACAAGATAATTATCTCATAGCTACTAAGAGAATACAAGCATGAAGAATAACTCTAAATAAAGGAAACAAATGAGTTTTAAAAGCATAATTCATTAATTCACAAAAAGTTAGTGCAAGTACAATAGTATAAAAATAATACATAAAATAACTATCTGGAAGAGCTAACACAAGGAGCAAAATATAAATCTAACACTAAGTGTATTTGAGGACAGGGATAATATGGTTTTAGGTATAGGGAGGCTTGAGGGATAAGGACTTAAGCAATATATCCATTCTTGAATTATCTTTATAATGAGCATTTGACAACTTTTTTTTGAGATCTTTTACTTCAGCATTCAATTTTTGAACTTTACCAGTCAGTTCAGCCACTTCTGCCTGGACTTTGGCATTTTCAACAGCAAGGTCATCAGTGACACCTTGTCCCTTAGAAGATAACCTTTGATTTAGCTTCAATATTTCAGCATTTTTGAAGCCAACTTGATCCTTATATCCTTATTTCCTTTCCCAACCACTCCTAAATAATTAGAAACTCATATACTTGAGACATAGATCCATCTTTTCCCTCTGTGCATTCATTCTCCACAAAAGTTGTTAAGTTGCTCGTTTGTTTAGTTGTTCTATGTGTTCCCTTAGTTCCACCTATAATATAATGTTCAATCACTTTGTTAAATAGATATCCATATGGAATTCCATGTTTGCCTTTATTTTCCTAAAGAACTTTATGCATATTCTTTATCATTAGAGCAGGAACACTTATAAATTCAAACATGCTTAAGCTTTCAATAAAAAACTATTTAACACCAGAGGCAATTATTCTTTATTTAGATCTTGGTAGTAGGACCTTGTTAATAAATCCAAATACCATCATATACACACTTTTAAAAAAAAAAACTCCTCATTGGTTGATTTCCCTCCTACCTCTGATAATTCAATCATGAATTCAGTTGTAGAATATTGATTAGTCACAGTTCTCACCCCTATTATAGATACTTCCAAGATCTTACCCAATGATTCTTTATCCAGATTGATAAGCTTACATTGTACTTGCGCCTTCAACCTTAGCACATCGTCTAAGAATTCCATGGTGTAATAAAATTCCTTACCTCATTATCAAAAACCATTGGTGTTGTTCCCTTAAATAGATGAGCCATCCTTGATGCGTGACATATTTTACAAACTCCACTATCCTAGGCTTCTCGTAAACTCTAGGATCAAAAACCCTTCATGATAAAACTTTATGTTTTCTCAAGTTTCCAATTCTTTTTCTCAAGATATGTCTTGCTTTTTTTTTCTTCCTTCTACTTTCTTCTGGATTCACTACTTTTCACTTTCGGTTCAACACTAGTCAACATATAACAGGACCATACCACTCATACCCTAGCATACGGCTCGTACCCATGAGTTGTATTATGTTTGGAGAAAGTATTTCTATGAAGTTTTCTAAGGTTCAAACCCAAGATGTTTCAGTCTCCCCCACCCTGAACATTCATCCCACAATGATGTACAAGGTAGTGGTAATAACACAAAGAGTCATTTGTATTTTCAAACAACCCTTCAACAAAGTTTTAAAACAAAGAGACAAAGATGATAATCTTTTCTTTAACAAACTTAAAAAATAAATATGTGTTCAAGATATATACTTTCAATAAGAATCCCAGAAGAAGAAAATAAATGCTGGTACTTGGACTTCATGTCCTTTTCTGCTTCCCAAGTAGCTTTTTCCAACATATGGTTCCGCTATAGAACCTTAACCGAAGACACATCCTTGGTCTGCAACCGATGAACTTGCCTATCCAATATCTCAACTGGGACAACTTCATAAGACAATGAATCTGAGATAATCCTTCCAAAGGAACAACTGAAGAAGGATCACCAAGACACTTCCTCAACATAGAAACATGAAAGACCAAATGAATCAAACCTAAGCAAGATGGCAACTCCAACTCATAAGCAACATTGCCAACTCTCTACAATATCACATATGGACCAACTTACCAAGGAGTGAGTTTTCATTTTTGCCAAACTGCATCACTCCCTTCATGGGAGATACCTTTAGGAATATCCTATTCTAGATCTCAAACTCTGTGCCTCTACATCTAGCATCCGCATAGGACTTTTGGCAACTTTGTGTAGCTTTAAGCATAACCCAAATCACCTAAACCTTCTCCATCATCTAATCAACCAAATTCAAACCAAACATGTATGCTTTCCCAAGCTCAAACCAACCAATAGGTCTATACCTCATACCATACAATGTCTTAAAAAGAGCCATACTAATACTCGAATGATAGCTATTGTTGTAATAAAACTCCACAAAAGCAAGATGATCAACCTAATTGCCACTATAGTCAATCATACAGGCCTGAAGCATATCTTCTAATGTCTGAATATTTCTTTCCGCTTGTCCATCCAACTATGGATGAAAAGTACTACTCAAACTAACCTTAGTTCCTAACCTTTTCTAGAAAGACCATCAGAAATAAGAGGTAAACTTCATACCATGATCAGAGATAATTGAAATAGGTACCCCCATACAGCTTTACAATCTCCTGAAGATACAACTGCATATAATACTTCACCGAGAAGGTAGTTTCCACTGGCAAGAAATATGCAAACTTAGTCATCCTATCCATGATGACCCAAATCAAATCCTACTGATTCTCAGACTAAGGAAGATTGATAACAAAATCTATATTAATCACTTCCCACTTTTATTTGGGCAAATCAATTTCTTCATACAACCCACTAGGTTTTATATGCACAACATAACTTGTTGACAAACCATATAGATGGCCACAAAATCATTAACATCACTTTTCATTCCATTTAACCAATAGATCTCCTTTGAGATTATGATACATCGTAGTTGAGCCAGGATGAACAACATCATATGACTCATATGCCTCGGTCAAAACCCTTTGTCGCAGCCCGTCGACATCAGGAACACATAACCTTTCTTGGTACCATAAAGTACCATCACCATTGATCTTAAACACCATTATATTCTGCCCACCAATGTCACTCTTGATGGTCATCAAGACAAGATCAAACATTTACTTCTCCTTAATCTACACACCAAGATATGATCTAACCACTTCTTACACCATCACACCATAATTCTTAGAGTCTAAGAGACAAACATCAAGATTAGACAATCAGTTAATACTCTTTACATTTTCCCGCTTGTCTTCCTCTAGGTGAGCCAAACTCCTCATTGACAACCTGTTTAGGTCATCAATAACTATATTAGTCTTACCTGGGTTGTAATGAAGACTCATATAATAAACCTTGAGAAGGTCAATACATCTTCCGGGCCTGAGATTAAGCACTCTTTAAGTGAACACATTCTGAAGACTCTTGTTATTAGAAAAGATATCCACATGAACACCATACAAATAATGCTGCCATATTTTTAAAGGAAATACAACTGCCGATAGCTCCAAATCATGAGTAGGATCATTCCTCTCATGTGCCTTCAACTGCCTAGAAGCATAGGCAATGACTTTCTCATATTACATCAAAACACAACAAATCCCTACCCGAGATGCATCACAATAAACCCCAAACCTATTACTATCTTCTAGCAGGGTCAGGATTCGAGCCCAAGTGAACTTATCCTTCAACTTCTCAAAACTCCCTTAACAAGTATCCAACCAAGACAACTTAACCTTTTTCTGAGTAAACCAAGTCAAAGCATCATCTATCGAAGAAACGCTTTTCACAAACCACTTATAATACTAGGCTAAACTTATGAAGCTCTGAATATCGAATGGAGTCGCGGGAGTAGGCCACTTCTTCACTACAACAACCTTTTGTAGATTCATCATGATCCCTTTACTAGAAATAATATAGCCTAAGAAAGTCATAGCTTTTAACCAGAACTCACACTTAGAGAACTTGGCATACAACTATAATTTCTTTAAGGTATGCAACACTACACAAAGGTGATTAGCATGGTCCACCTCACTCTTCGAATAAACTAGAAAGTCATCAATAAATATAATATTGAAAATATCCAAATACTTCCTGAACACTCTATTCACCAAGTCCATAAATACTATCGGAGCATTGGTCAACCCAAATGATATCACCATTAACTCAAAATACCCATACCGAGTACGAAAAGCCATATGAGGGATATCTACCTTCCTAATCTTAAGTTAATGGTACCCACACAAAAGATCTATCTTAGAAAATAACTTGGCACTATATAACTGGTAAAACAGGTCAACTATTTTAGGAAGAGGATATATTTTCTTAATTATCACCTTGTTCAACTACCTATAGTCAATGCACATCCGAAAGAAACCACTTTTTTTGCCACAAACAACATCGGTGTAGCTCATAGAGAAATACTAGGATGAATAAACCCTTTATTCAGAAGATCCTTGAGTTCCCTCAACTCAGCCAGAGCTATTCTATACAGCGGAATACAAATTGGATGAGTGTCATAAAGCAAATCAATACCAAATACTATTTTCCTAGCAGGAGGAACACTAGGAAGATCATCCAAAAAGACCCCTGGAAACTCATTAACCATAATAATTGATGAAAAAGAAGGACCTTCAGAGTTAGAATCTTTAGCTCGGACCAAGTTATAAATACAACCCTTAGAGATTAACCTCTGAGTTATAAGATAATAAATAAACCTCCCCCAGGTAGGTAAGGAACTACCTTCCCATTCTACAACCTGTCAATAAGAAACTAACTGATAACCCTACTGCTATAACAATCTATAGACACATAACAAGAATTCAATCAATACATACTTAGATTATATCAAAATCTACCATTCTAACTTGAATATATTCGCCAAGATGTGCTTGCTATTAATAGAAACTACACCTATATATAGACTCTCTTAGAAATAATTGAGTTACCTATAAGCCTAGAAATAGAAAAAGAATCCTATAACATTCCAATCAAAACCAAAATACACAACCATATATGGACTCAAATAAGAAAGAGTGGACCCTAGAACAAGGAAACAATATACGTCACGAGAGAAAAGTTATAACATACTAGTAACAATATAAGGTAATGCCTTGGAATCCTATCGGGATACCAAAGCATACAACCTATTACAATTAACAGAAGAACCAGGAGCAGTAATAGAAGAAAATGCTACCCCACCAGGTGTAGGATCAGAAAATGAAGCTACGAGAATCTTATTCGCCCCCGTAGCAACCTTATTAACTGAACAATCCTTGAGTTGATGGCCTACCTTAATAAGTGAGAAGATGCTAACATATTTGAAGCTTTTAAATAAGAATAATTCCAATGTTTTAAGAAAATTTTTTAATTTTTAATTGTTTTCTATTCCATATTGCAGTAAAAGTCAAGATGTAAGAGAACTAGCAAGAATGGAAACAAAAGAGTTGATTTTTAAGCAAGTTGAGAGGGAAGTATAGCTGACGACCTATCTGATAAGTCATCAGCCTTATGATAAACTATTAGAGTTGCCATCAAACTTAGACAAAGAATGAACTTTAGTTGGAGTTCGAGACGACATCTGTGATAGGCCATCAAAAGTGTGATAAGTTATCAAGCTCATCGTTAGGCTTAGGCAGGGAATGGGATTTGAAGTAAAAAAGTGATGACAATTCTAATAAGTTATCATATGTCTGATAAGCCATCATATTTCATCGTAAACCTATGGTAGAGAATATCAAAAGTGTAGAGGAGTTGATGACACTCCTGATAAGTCATCAGACTTCTGATAAGCCATCACATACATCGTTGCCTGTCCGTGAAAATACTGTGATCTTTAATTTTGTTTCCATAATTAGGTTGAAGTATTTAAAGCATATGTTAGGGTTTTCTAAAAAAAGGGGGGAACTAACGTTTTGAGAATCTCTTCTTTCTAGTTTTCTAACTTGAACTTTACAATAATTTTTGGAGAGATTGTTGCAATTATTTTGGGATTTTCTACTGTGAATCAAATCTGAGAAATACGTGTTGCTAATCATCTTGCTGTAAGTTCATATATCAAACTATGAATTCAACTTGTTGTCTTGATTATTATATTATGAGTAGCTAAATTCCCTTAACCCGAGTTGTGGTATCTATGGGTTAGGGTTTGTAATGTAACAAAGTGTTCAAGATTCTAACGGTGGTAGAAAATTCTTGTTAATTCTACTATTTTATACTATGACTATTGGTTACAAATAATAGGCCTTGCTTAGTGGTGATTTGCTTGAGATAAGAAATCAACCCTAGTAAGAAGTGAATTATCAATAGGGACTTAGAAGCATCAAACTTCCATTTAATAACTAATGATGTTACAGGATTAATTAACTTGAGATAACATCCTATAATAAAATATAAATTCCCTAAAGAGAATTAGGTGGTTACATATGTAATAGATTGAGAAATATTTAGATATAACTTTGAGCAGGATAGTCTACTATTCCTACCTACCACAAGAATTTTGAACCGTTACTAGCGTCTGTCAAATACCAACAACCATGGTGAATATAACTTTGGTTTTCCTTATCATACTAATTTCAAATACTGAATTGACGAGTAATTATTTGTTACCTTTCAAAAAAACCCCATTTATACGAAACTGATAACTATCAGTTATTAACCCGTAAATAACTCAAATAGGCACCATATTCCCTGTGGAATTCAATCCTAACCTAGTTGGTTTATAAATTGACAACTATCACTTATATTCTCTTAAGAGAGGTATAGTTTAAGAATTATAAAAAATGGTGCCATTGCCGGGGAATACGGTTGTAAATTGAATTTATGTACGCTATTTAACTATTAGTCAATTTTTCTAGTTTTTGTTTTATTTGTTGTTGTTGTTTTCTGTAGGACTTTTATGGTGCATTCCAAGAACTAAAAGTTCTGGAGAACCATTATTACCATTTAATCAAGAACCACAACTAATAGGTAGAATGGCAGACCAACAAGAGGTTGACAGGTTAGCAGGCATAGCTACAACTCAGGTGAATATGCAGAATGATGGTAAACAAGTACGACATCCAAATCCTGATAATGATGAATTGGGAGATGAGGAGTTGCTAAACCCTTGTAACCCAAGGCGTGCAAAGTAAATAGCTGCACCAGTACAGTGTAATA
Organism: Capsicum annuum; assembly: GCF_002878395.1. NCBI lineage: Eukaryota > Viridiplantae > Streptophyta > Magnoliopsida > Solanales > Solanaceae > Capsicum > Capsicum annuum. Next base: position 24,111,315 of record NC_061118.1, on the reverse strand, counting down.
CTAACAAAAATCATCCATTCCGAGGAAGGCAAGATCACCAGTCGGTATAGTATGACCTCAATAATGATGATGATGCAATGGATGGAGAAAGTGCAGCGAGTGAAATTACTCCAAAGCCATTAGCACCTGTACCAAAATTCAACATTACGAGGACTATGATTCAACTCTTTAATCTGATGGAGTTGTTTGGTGGCCTTCCAGGAGAAGATCCAAACTTGAATCTTGTGAACTTTTTCACCATTTATAAATCTTTTGATAACCTAGGAATGGGCAAAATGTAATCCGTTTGAGATTTTTCTGTTGTCTCTGTTTGGGGAGGTAATATTGTGGCTTTGTGAGTTGACACCTATTTCTATAACTAACTTGAGGTAGTTTAAAGGAGCTTTCCAAGAAAGGTTCTTTCCAACTTCTAGGAGGGTACAGTTGAGGGTTGAGATCAAAAACTTTAGATAGCTCCCAACTGAAGCCTTGCATGAAACCTAGGAGAGATTAAAAAAGAAGCTTATGTAGTGTCCCAACCACAACATGATGGACATACATTAGATGGAGACTTTATACAGGGCTCTTAACCCTGTGACAAAACTAATTTTAGATAATGATGATACTGGTTCTTTTATTGATGTTACATTCCCAGAGGCTTTAAAAATGCTTGAGAGTATAACCAAATAGAGCCGGACATGGCATATCAGGGACTCTGTGGTAGCAAGCCCCACTATTTCTGTTGGTATGACTGCGGAAAAATGCAGAAGATATGAGGAGCATGAAGACATGGCTTACCTAAAAATGTTGATGGACTTGCTAACCAAGCATCTACTATCAGGTAAAACTGACAAAGTAAAGGCTGTAGGGTCATAGAGAAAAGTGAAGTCTAACTCAGAAAAAGAGGCAAACTATGTAAATAATAATAGGGGCTTTCCGAGGCAATAGTTAAGGAAATCAAGGTTGGACTTATTATGACTAGGCTGGATATAAGAACCAGGAGCAATGTAATTAGAGGAGCAATAATGATAGGAGTGGGTTATATGTCCCTCCTGGAAATCATGAGGCTACTACGATAAATTTTGAAAAGATGTCCCTGGAGGACATGATGGCTATTTGTTAAGGGTATTAAAGGCTACTAACTCAGCGGTGACTACCATGAAGACCTATCTGTTCTCTATGCGTTATTTGGTAAACTCGCACTCATCTTCGATCAAACAACTAGAAGAACAAATGAGCTAACTCTCCACAGTGCTGAACTAGAGAAAGAGTCAAATATTACCAAGTGATATAGTTCAGAATCCACAAAGTGATGGCTTGTATAGGGAAATTACCGCTAGAATTGGTAAAATACTACCTGACCCTTTTGTGGGCAAAAGTTTGATTGAAGATATGAGTGAAGAGGATGATGAAACTAAATAAGAATGTGTAGTTGAGTCTGGGAAGCTGGATGATTCTGATAATGCGCCAGAACAAGGAAAAGAGAAGGAAAAGGAAGTAGTAACGAAAACACTCCCAAGACCACCACCTTCCTTTCCTCAATGATTGAAGAACAAGGTTGACGACATGAAATTTAGTAAATTCATGGAAATATTGAAGAAGATAATAATAAATATTCCCTTGGTGGAGGCACTCGAGCTAATGCCAGGGTATGCTAAATTCATAAAGGACCTTGTGATAAATAAAAGAGCGGTGATCTACGAACCGGAGGATAATCTCTATTATTCTTTGTATGATTAGGTCTCTAGAATTTTCTAAGGCTTTATGTAATCAGGGAGCGAGCATTAATTTGATGCCGCTGGTTGTATATAAAAAATTAGGTTTGGGAAATCCCACACCATCCAACAAATGACTCATGATGGCAGAAAGGTCAATAAAATGACCGGTTGGTATTTTGTATAATGTGTTGGTGAAGGTAGCTAGATTTATATTTCCAGTAGATTTCATCATTTTGTATTGCAAGGTTGACTTCGTGGTGTCCATAATCTTAGGTCGACCTTTCCATGCAATCCGGAGCATGTTAATTTATTTTCGAGCTAATGAGCTATTATTTAGGATGAATGATGAGGTGGTGTGATTTGCTATGTGCCAATCAATGAAGAATCATAAAGAAATAAGTGTGTTCTTATTTGTTGATATATATTATGAGGATGAGCAGGAGGTGTCAATAGAGAAAAAACTTATTGTCGAGCCTTTAGCCGCATTTCTGATGAATTTTGATCATGAAGGTATTGAGGAGTATGAAGAGACTATTTGTGCTTTGTAAGGAATGGGTTCATACTCTTATGCTCCTAATAAGCTAGATCTTGATCTTTCTAATCAACCAACACCACCAACTAAGCCATCCATTGAAGATCCATCGGTGTTGGAATTGAAAGAACTACCAGAGCCTTTAAGGTATGTGTTTTTGGGAAATTGAAACACGTTACCCATTATTATTGCAACTAATTTGGGAGAGCATCAGGTAGAAGCACTTATTTCAGTACTTTAGAGGTACAAAAGAGCAATATTATGGACTATCAGAGATATTATTGGCATTCTCCCTTGCATCTGCACGCATAAAATATAACTTCAGGAAGATTGTACTCCAACCATAGAGCACCAATACCGTGCTAACCCACTAATGCAAGAGGTATTTAATAATGAATTTATTAAGTGGTTGGATGTAGGAGTGGTTTACCCGATTTCTGACAGTAAATGGGTAAGCCCAGTTCAATGCTTGTAAAAAAAATAGGGCATGACTATTGTTACAAATGAAAGGAATGAGTTGATTCCACTCAGGCCTATGAATGGGTGTAGAGTTTGCATGGACTACTATAAAATAAACTCATGGACGTTGAAAGACACTTCTCGATGCCCTTTATGGACTAAATGCTTGATCGATTAGCTAGAAAGGGGTGGTATTGCTTCTTTGATGGTTATTCTGGATATAACTAGATCTGTATTGCTCCTGAAGATCAGGAGAAGATGACATTCACATGCTTATATGGTACCTTTGCATTTAAGAGGATCTCATTTGGGCTATGAAATGCACTCGCTACTTTTAAATGGTGCATGATGTTTATTTTCTCAGATATGGTGGAGGACACCATAGAGATGTTCATCGATGATTTTTGTGCTGTGGGAGATTCATTTAAGCTGTGTTTGGCAAACCTAAGTAAGGCCTTGCAATGATATGTTGAATTCAATCTGGTGCTTCATTGGGAGAAATGCCACTATATGGTAAAGAAGGGCATTATTCTCTGGCGAAAAATTTCAGCAAAAGCGATAGAGGTTAATTGAGCCAAGGTTGAACTTATCGAGAAACTACCACCTCCCATTTCAGTGAAGAAGTGCATAGCTTTCTTTGACATACTGGTTTTTACCGTAGGTTTATAAGAGACTTCTCGAAGGTTGAAAATCCACTTTGCAAACTTTTGGGGAAAAAAGTGAAGTTCTCCTTCGATGATGATTGCTTGAGGGCATTTGAATGCATTCAAAGGAAGCTGGTCAAGGACCCTATAATAGTTGCACTAGATTGTTCAACACCATTTTAGATCATATATGAAGCAAGCGGTGTTACCCTTGGAGCTGCATTTGGATAAAAGAAGGACAAACTATTTCATCCAATATATTATGCCAGCAAATCACTGAATGAAGAGCAAAATAACTACACCGTCACTGATCAGGAAATCTTGGCTGTAGTGTATGCTTTTGAGAAATTTAGGGCTTACCTATTTCGGACCAAGGTGTTAGTCCACACTGACCACGCAGACTTGCGGTATTTGATGGCTAAAAATAATGCAAAACCAAGGCTGATTAGATAGGTATTGCTGCTATAAGAATTTGACATAGAAGTCAAAGATAGGAAGGGTCGCGAAAACCACGTTACGGATCATCTGTCTAGAAAGGAAAGTGACTAGTTGGCTAGTAATGAAATAGAGATAGATGATGCATATCCTCATGAGGAGATCTTGGCTCCTGCTATGGAGATAATTGCTTGGTACGCTGATTTTGCAAATAATTTTGTGACTGAGGTCATTCAAGAAAATATTTCTTTCAATCAAAGAAAGAAATTCCTTCATGATGCGACACATTACTTCTGTGATGAGCTGTATCTTTTTTGATGATGTTCTTACAATATTATAAGGAGATGTGCGCTAGAAGTAGATTTATTATGTATATTGGAAGTATGTCATGCTTCCCCAATTTGAGGTCACCATGCAGGTGACCGAACGGCTAGGACAGTGTTGCAAAGTGGATACTATTAGCCAACATTGTTCAAGGATGCTCATGAGTTTGTGCTGAAATGCGACCAATGTCAGAGGAAGGGGTCGATCTCAAAAAGACATGAGATGCCTTTGACTAAGATGCTTGAAGTGGAGTTGTTTGACGTTTTGGGCATTAATTTCATGGGTCCTTTTGTAAGCTGGTATGGGATGAAGTATATTTTAGTTATTTTTGACTATGTCTCGAAATAGGTGAAATTCATTTCCTTGTCTGATAATGAAGGAAAGAGAGTTGTTTCTTTTCTCAAGAAGAGCATCTTCTCTTTCTTTGGAGTGCCACGTACTATTATAAGTGATGGAGGATCTCATTTTTGTAACAAAGTATTTCAAGTTGCCTTAGGAAAATATGGGGTGACACAACATAGAGTAGCCACTCTATATCACCCACCAACTAGTGGGCATGAGGCAGTGTAAAATCTAGAGATTAAAGCTATCCTAGCCAAAATGGTGAATGCTACTCGGCAAGACTGGTCTCGTAATCTCAATGATGCCTTGTGGGCATATCGGACCACTTTTAAGACACCCATTGGTATGTAACCATTCCAGTTAGTCTATGTCAAAGCATGCCACTTACCAATAGAGCTGGAGCACAAGGCTTTAGGGGCATTCAAAAGGTAAAATTTGAATTAGTAGGAGGCAATAGAGCTTAGATTGGGACAACTGAATGAGATGCATGAATTCTATCTCAGGGCATATGAAGGAGCAGACCTATACAAATAACATATGAAGAAGTATCATGATTGGAGGATTGAGAAATGAGATTTCCAAAAATGTGACTTGGTGCTTCTATTTAATTCTAGACTCAAACTGTTCCCAGGTAAGCTTATATCCAAGTGGTCAGGCCTATTTACTGTTTTTCAAGTCTACTCATCTGGATTAGTAGAACATGAAAATGAAGACGGTAGCATCTTCAAGGTTAATGGGCAACGAGTCAAACTTTATATCGGTCCAAAAGAATCGATGAAAAATATTGCTACAATCTACCTCGATTAATTCTAAAGTAATCAAGATACCTGAGTCATGCTGGAATGTAAAATCAGGACCTACATAGAAGGCAACCCATGATCCCAATGCTTGATCTACTCCAGGTATACCCTAACCCTTAGTTCTGTTATTCTTTGATTTTAAGTTAAGGGTGTAGAGTTAGTTGTTGTTGTAATATTTTGTAGTTTACTAGGAGAAATACAAGTACCTAAGGCAGGTAACATGGCTTTGTTATTTTGTGAACACCTCTCAAATGGTCTGATTGTTTAACTATGTGATTTGCATCTAATTGTGACCACTGTGCATCTGGATGTACTATCAGTTCCAGTGACTTGTTAAACATTGCTAAACAATTGCATGAACTGAATAAGTAGTAACTTGTTATATACTTTTGTGCCATGTGCGTGTGAGATCCTACTTAGTTCCCTTTTTATGTTGAATCTAAAACTTGCCCGGTTAGTCTTACCTAGATTGAATGATAGGGGTTAGGAAAAGATCATAGGTTGTTTTGATATTAGCCACTTTTAACCTAAATGACCTTTTGTAATGCCCTGATTTTCTAAACCGGAATGCTACATGGTGGTCATGACCCTGGTCATGACCCCAAAGGACCATAAGCTAACCCATGACTGATATCTATAATTGTATACTACGTAAAAGACTAAAATATGTGGAAACATAAACTAAAAGGCCATAAAGTTAAAACTAAATAAACATCTGATAAGAGAAATATCTGAAAATGGTATAACAATACCAAAACAACTAAGATAACTGTTTGAACATACTCTATTTTAAAAGCCTCTAAAATGTATGAATAAAGATTTGATGGGAAATGTTCCCAACAAAATCCGACTACTGAAATAAACTGAAAACAGAAATAATAATGTTATCATCATTTCCTCGAAGAATGAGGACTCACTGCTAACTCTGATCGCTGAACTGGGATAATACTGTTTCTCTGGAGCTCATACTTCTAAACCTATGGTATAAGACACCATAGCATAAATGGATTAGTACTTTGAATATACTAGTATAAAAGTGTGGTAGGTTGAATGCTAATGGTTTATATGTATAAAAAAATACTAACTGACAAACATGAACGTGAGAATACATATATGATTATGTAACTGTAACTGAGATTATGAATGGACTGAATACTGAGTTCTAACTACTGGTAAGATTGAGAGATAAGTTAGATAGTATGGTCGCCAGGGATATTCTGGTGTTTCTACTTACTTTAAGAGTCTTAAGCATTACCTAGTATCTGTCAATTCCCAAAGACCATAGTGAACATAACTATGGTCTCCCATTTATCTTTGTTGCAAGCACTAAAATATTGAAAGTGACAATTGACTCTCTATGAATCTTAAACCCCCATTTTCGAAAATAGTAAACTACCAGTAAAGCATTTCAAAAACAAATCAAAATTCACACTCTATTCCCTGTAAGATTTGACCCCAACCTATTTTGGTTTTATATTGACGACGATCGCTTACACCCATTCAAGAGAGTAGTTTGAGTGTTATCACCTTTCCTAAAAAAATAAGAGTTCACTACTACTTCTGCTGAGAGGCACTGAGCTGACTAAGGGCGATTGGGGAACTGAGCGTATGAACCTATATTGTGAAATCAAACTTGCGCAAAAGAGTTTATGTTGTCAGTACTTTGAATATACTGGTACATGAGATATAGTCTAACTAAAAATACATATGGATACTAAACATGGATACATGAATATATAGAAAGAATGCAAAACAAATTAAAACATATACTTATATGATATTTAAAAAATTGACGGACTAAATAGCTGATAAACATATTACATGGTCATGAAAACCACTACTGGTATAGCTGGAGTACTAATTGAAATTATTGGATCTATTATGTAACCGACATGCCCCAATCTGAACTAATTGGGGTCCAACCTATAACCCCAGTTTTAAGGGTGTTAGTACCTTTCCAAAGGTAATAACCCTGGAATTGTGGATCTACTAAACTAGTGTCTTAAAGGAGTTGGGTGGCAGTCCACTACTGGTGGGTAACCCCTATAAGAGTGTCTATCCTCTACTGGTGGGTGACATTACATAAACTATGCTAACTATATAGTTATGGAACTTAAGGACAACTACAAAACGTCTCAGTCCACTACTAGAAGTTGATCCTTAATCCCTAGGTTCACTCAATGCTAAATCCTACTCTCCAATGAACGAACATGGGTACTGATTTAAAGTCAATAAGACATGACAACAAATAATGTTCAATATGATCATAACAAACTGGGTATGACAGTAAAATCCTGATCTTACTGACCTTCTACTTGTAATTCCAAAACATGGGTAAACATATAGGTATCGGGTGTTCATAGCCCTCCACACTAAATAGTACTTTAAATATAAAACATCATTTAAAATACTTTTAAGGGAATTTATGTTTTTAATTCATAACTTGCGAAAATGACATAGTGTTAACTGAAAATGATATGGGTGATAGAAATTCAAAGCATGTAATATCATAATTCACATCGGAAAACATCCTGGAATGGCTTGAATTAAAAACTACTTAGAAAACATGGATAAAATTTATAGTTAACATGAATATTTTAATAAAAGAGAATAAAAGTTTCATACTTGAAGGTAAATAGATTTTGGGACTCAGTGGGTGAAAACAACCTATTGATGAATATCCCACATACCTTTATTTCTTGAATAATTGAAGAAAAAGTTTGGCACTGGAACCTTTAATGGTGAATCCTTGGGAAGAGGCTTGATGTTATGTTCTTGGGAAAGAGGGATGGTTTTACGTATGATAACTGGTGAGGAATGGGCAATTGATGCCCCTTTCTAGGGTATTAATTCATATTATGGATGGTTGAACAAAGGGGGAAAGGACCAAAATACCACGCATTATGTTATTAAAAAGATTGCTTAAAGGACAGTCTCCATGTCACCTAAGTTATTGCAGAGGCTATCCTCTGTGACATAATATGTATTGAGAAGGCTAACCTCTATGAAACATCACATATCACGAAGGTTCTGCCTTTATGATAGGCCCCTATTGCAGAAGCATTCATCCTCCGTGGTTCAAAAATATCCTGAACCTCTTCGACAAATTCTAAAACTTTCTCGAATGACCCTTTTAACATCCCTATACATTTTTTAACTCGAAATTTAACATTTCAGACTCGAGATAGCCAAAATTAAAATGATCGCATTCTTAGGGTCTTATAATGGCTATGTCCTTGTACATAATAATTACTTCAACCCCCATAATAATCTTGTGGGGTAATATTATATCTCTACTTTGGGATCATTCATCCTTAAATGAAATTGTTTGAGCTAAGATACTATAAAAACTGAGATCGCATACTTAATACTTATGTGTTGAATCATGATAAAGTAACTGAATTTGAAACATGATACATGGACTGAACTGAATTCTTTAATGAATGCAATAACATAAAGATGGCTATATAGTTGAGAAAAAATAGTATCATCAAGGAAAACCATTACCTTATAATGGATTTGAATTCACAGAGAAAAGATGAGGATACTTGGATTGCATACATGCTTCTACCTCCCAAGTATCTCCCTCAATGGACTTATTCTACCATAGAACCTTAGCGAAAGGAACTTTTTATTCCTTAACCTATGAATCTGATGGTCAAGAATATTAACAAGGACTTTTTTGTAGAAGAGACAATCTTCCATATAAACATTTCCAAAACGAACAATAGAAGTTGACTCTCTAATACATTTCATTAGCAAAGAGACATGGAACACCAGATGTACTGATGGTAAATCTATATGTAACTCTAGCTCAGAAGCTACCTTAACAAAATGGCTGAAAATTTTATATGGACTAACATAGAGGTGATTGAGCTTACTCTTCTTACAAAATCTCTTCACCCATTTCACAGGTGAAATTTTTAGATAAACCATGTTACTAACGTCAAACTCAAGATCTTTTCTCCTCATATCTACATAATATTTTTTACTATTTTATGTTGTTTTCTGCCTTTCGTAGATTAATTGAACTTTATCCATCGCCTCACACATTGAATCTAGACCTATTAAAGTAACCACACATATTTCAAACAAACATATAGGAAATCCATACCTCCTTCCATTAAAAGTCTCAAACAGAACTTCTGAACACTAGTGTAATTGCTACTATTGTAGGCAAACTCAATCAAAGGTAAGTGGTTATCCCAACTAGCCTTGAAGTAGATAACAAAAGCCCATAACATATCCTTTAAAGTTTGAATGCACCGATCTTGCGGACCATATATCTGAGGATGACATGTTGTATTGAGATAGACTTAGGTACTTCGAACCTTCTGAAAAGCCTTCTAAAAGTGAGAGGTAAACTGGATACCTCTATCTGAAATAATGGTCAATGGAACCCCGTGCAACATCGCCAAGTCCCCGATATAGAGCCTTGTATAATCCTTAGCTCAATACAAATTATGAACTGGCAAAAAATGGGCTGACTTAGTCATTCTATCTACAATGACCCGAATCTAATAATCATGACGACGTGTATGAGGCAACCTTATCAAAAAATTAATGTTCACCACCTCTCACTTCTAAGTGGGGATGCTGAACTCCTAAAGTATACCACTAGGCCTCTGGTGCATAACCTTAATCAGCAGACAATTTTCACACTTAGCAATAAATTTTGCACTAACTTTCGTCATACAATTCCACTAGTAGATTTCCTGCGAATCATCATACATCTTAGTGGCTCCTGGGTGAATAGAATATCGTGATCCATACACTTCTACTAATATCTATTATCTCAGACCATCCAAAGTTGGAACACATATCCTGCCTTCACAATCAAGTACACCATATCCCTCTTAGGAGAAAACCTTAGCCTTTTGATCCCTAACTGCCTCCTTCAACTTGACCAACATAGGATCCATGTCCTGTTATTCTTTCACTTCAGCAACCAATGAAGATTCGGAACCCATATACTTCCTTTGGCCAAATAAACCGACTGAACACCTAACCTGGAAAGATGATGAACCTTATAAACTAATTCCTTCTTATAATCTTCAACATGAGAAACACTCCCCATAGTCAATCTACAAAGGGTATAAACCACTGTATTAGCCTTACTCGGGTGGTACAACACACTCATATTATAGTCCATTAACAATTTTAGTCACCATATTTGAAGAACATTTAGATCTTTCTGAGTGAAAACATAATGTACACTATTATGATATGGGAACTCATTAACATGAACCCCATTAAGGTAATGCCTTCATTTCTTTAAGTCAAAGGTAACTATTACTAACTCAATGTCATGGTTTAGGTAATTCCTCTCATGGGGTTTAAGTTTTCTAGATCCATATTCTTTGACCCTATCTCTCTGCATTAACACACAACCAAGACTACCTCCAAAAGCATCACAATAAACTACAAACCCATATATCTTATCTGGTAACATCAAGACTTGAGCAGAACTGTGTTAAGTCTTCAACTCTTGAAAACTATTCTCCCAGGAATCTACCCACTAAAATTTGACCTTTTTTATGGGTTAATTGAGACATGGGTGAAGCAATAGAATAAAATAATTCAACAAACTATTTGTTGTAATTAACTAAACCAATCAAACTCCTAATATCTAAGGGAGATATAGGTTTAGGCCAGTTTCTTACTACTCTAATTTTTTGAGGATCAAGTTGAATGCCATCACTAAAAATAATGTGACAAAGGAAAGCTAGCGATCTCAACTAAAATTCACACCTACTTAACTTAGCAAAAAAATGATTATTTTTAAGGGTCTGAAATACAACCCTTAAATGGTTTGTATGATCACTTCTACTATGAGAATAAACAAGTATATTATCTATAAAGCCTATGAAGAATATGTCCAAGTAATGCTTGAATACTTTGTTCAACAAGCCCATAAAAGCTTCTAGAGCATTCGTTAGTCCAAAAGATATAACTATAAATTTAATATGACCATATTGATTCCTAAAAATTGTCTTCAAAATGTCACATTCTCTGACTATGAACAGATGATGGCCAAATCTGAGGTCTATCTTTGAGAAGTAACTTGACCCCTAAAGTTGGTCAAAACAGTCATCAATCCTGGAGAGAGGATACTTGTTCGTGATTGTGAGTTTGCTCAATTGATGATAATCGATGCTCAATATGATGAAACCATCTTTCTTGCACACGAACAGGACTGGAGCATCCCATGGAGAAATACTATGCCTAATCAATTCCTTATCTAATTGATTTTTTAGCTGTTCCTTCAATTCCTTAAGCTCAGTTGGATCTATTTTGTAAGGATGAATTGAGATAGGATAGGTATCTATAATCAGATCTATTTCTAAGTCTACATCCCTTTTGGGAGGAACTCCATGAAGATCTTCAGGGAATACATATGAAAACTCATTCACTATTGAAACTTTATCAAGACTTAAAGTTTCAAAATTTGATTTCTTCACTCGAATGAGGTGGTATATACATCCCTTTAATATCATCTTTCTTTCCTTAAGATAGGAGACAAACTGACTCTTAGGCACTAAAGTGCTACCTCTCCATTAAATAACCGGCATATTAGGAAATTAGAACGTTACAGTTCTATTTCAACAATCAACTAAGGCATAACCTGAGTGGATCCAATCTATGCTTAGAATGACATAAATATTAGTCATTATTAACTTTACAAGATAAACTAAATTAACTCTCTAGGACACTATGAGCAGATAATTTTTGTTAACTCATTTGGCTGTGATAGAACAAATTACTAGGGTAGATAAGTTTTACTTAGATTTAAGTATTGATGCCCAATTCTACAACTATATAAGGATTCGGAAAGAAAAATGAAGCTATGGGATATAACAATGAATAAACATGAATATGGTAGACTTGTAACGTACCCGTAAACACATTAGTAGAACTTTTCTAATTTTGTAAAGTCTAGAAAGTAAAGAGTTGGTTCTAATATTGTCCACTGGTGGAACTGAAGGTGGCACCCTACTGAGTAGGACGACCTATTAGAGCTTATGAAAAGTTGGACTGACCATGTTGACAATGATCCTTTCCCTTTTGGGAAACCATTAGGCAATTTATGATCATGTTTCATGGCATGTCATATCAATAATACATATCACTACCTTTCCTATACTTCTATTGATGATTCTTATCATATATCCTATAATTTGGGTATGTAAGACCACTATTTATGCTACGTTGGGTCTTAGAGCGTGGTGCCCTATCTCCATTGTCCTAACTTAACTTAGGCACTGACTCACTGACTGCAGATAGGGATGGGGCTAAAAATTCCTAATAAAAATTAAAATGATTTCATATTTAGTCCTCTACTATAAGAAGTTGAATTTACTTATTCTGGATTTCTTGTTGTCCATTTACTTCTCCTTGATCTTCTCCTCCTCAAATTACTGTATGTGAACCATCAGCTTAGAAAGGTTTATATCCTTTATTAACAAGGTTGTTCTACACTCCTTGACTACACTATCGACACCCTAGACATAACCTTACTCTTCCTAGACCTATAATCAGCAACCAGAGTC